>NC_057801.1:803739808-803864808 GCF_018294505.1 Triticum aestivum | reverse complement strand
GAAGACCAGCGCGGCCAGTGCGACAGAAATTTCCTTGTTGATGGTAGGCGATTCAGCATCAAGCTGGATGAGACCTTCGAATTCGATACAGTAAGTCACAACAACAAGTCTGTTTTCGTAATTAAGCATGACTTATATATGCTTCATTTGCCTGACTTATAATTTTTAATTTTCACTATTCTACTAGCGTATCCCCTGCCATGCAAGAATTTTTGTCTTGTATAAGATAGGTTTCAAAGATATGGAAACTATGGAGGTAAAGAGAGTTTACCTGAAAACTGAGCATGATGGTTATACTTTCAACGTAAAAGTATACAATGCACACACGTACACCTATTTTGAATGCAAAACTTGGCAAACACTATGCAAGGCTTATGCATTTGAGCCTGGTATGGTTATCACCTTTGATATTCGTCCAGAAGATAATATTGAAGGTAATAGAGACATATGGGTCGATGTGCAGACGCCTCCAGTTCTACCATTATGTGAGTGTTCTCAACTATATTTTTGTCTTTGATATTGCTTATTCAAAAATAATTGACAACTAATTTCTATTGACAGCTTATCTCCATTCAACCAAACATGTCCGGCGCTTGGTAGACAGGACCTACTACTGTCCCGGAGCTGAACTAAACTGAAAGGAGATAAGTCATTATGTTTCATGGCTTGAGGATCTTCATACTGTCAAGACAAATTTTCTTCCTGCACTTAAAAATGTTAGTACTCAAAACGTGCGACCAATAGTGATGGTATTGAATTACGGTCACATCTATTTAGGAATGATGGTAAGATATTTACTATTTGTCCTCAGTGCATATTTTGCATACATAATTTTTTTGCTAAACTTTCATTGCTAAGTATATTAATTAAGTACTATACGATGTTCTTCAACAGGGACTCCCGATGACAGTTGTGCCTCAGGGGATCGAGACTAAAGGTCGCATGTCAATTGTTAGCTTACGGCCAAGATATCCTGCATTGCACATGAATGCATTCAGGATTTCTAGAAGCGATGAATGCTTAATAGTGAAAAATTGGAGGAAAATTATTAACGATCGCAGAGAAGTACCAGGGGGCAACAATGAGAAGCGCAGCCCACGATTAGGAGACAGGTTCATCTGCATGCTCCAGTATGATCAATCAGGAGAGCTATACATGTTCTATGCTATTTTACCAGAGAGAGAGAGTAGCTAGCAGGAGTGATTTAGCTAGTTCATGCTGCTCTTAGTACTTGTCCTTTCATGTCCGTGTTCTTCTTTAAGCTAGTAGTGCTGGTGGTGATTAGATAGCTAGCGGTAATGCATGACTATGATGATTAATATGATGATGATGATGAGTTAGTATATCATTTAATGAAAGAAACCGCAGATTAGTTTCAGCTGGATGGATCCTACCTAAGTGATCAAGTATATGCCATATCCGTATATATTATAGTTGATCAAGTATAATTAATATGGATATGGCATATACTTGATCACTTAGCTAGCTAGCTAGTAGCTAGATATCCAATGCATCCAGTCGAAACTAATCCGCGGTACTTTCACCTAATGATTTAACAACTCATTATAATGTAAAACAATCACTAAATTAAATTGAAAACACAAAATTAAAGAAAAATAAAAAAACACCCAAACATTTAATACCGGTTGATGTTACCAACCGGTACTAATGCCCTACACGCAAACGGGTCTGGCTCGTGCCACGTGGTGGCACTTTAGCGCCAGTTCATGACGAACCAGTACTAAAGGGCGGGGGACCTTTAGTCCCCACTCTTTAGTGCCGGTTGGCAAACAGGCACTAAAGGCAGTCACGAACCGGCACTAAAGGCCGGTTCTGTACTAGTGCATCTAAAGCCAAAATAGGCCAATATAGCAGCCGAGGGACATTATTTTACCTATGGCTTGATGGAATAAGTCAGAAATACAAACCACAAATATTTGTCATAAAAGTGATCTTTGTATTCACCTTTTACGCATCATACTAACTACAAATGTTTGTGATAAAGGTGATCTTTATAATCACCTTTTACATCTTCGTCTTCTCTAAGACTCAGTGCAAAGAAAGTTAAGCAATACAAAATCTACATGAGCTGGACTGGCCTCAAAGATTAGAAAACTTGCATATTCAAATACTATGAGCACGTAACATTGTTGAAAATTGCACACACTTCGGCCAAAAAATAAGAGGTTAGCAAGGAGAACCAACACCGCTTCCTTGTTGTACCGTCATTCGTGACCACTACAAAGATAATCAGTTGTTTTGCAAGATCAACACACAATAGGGTTTCCTAGTCTATATTAATGTACTTGGCTGAGCCATGAGATTTTTCTTCATAGTATTGTAGATGCCATTACCATCCGGATGTCAATGTGATTCCCGTCAACTCTCAAAAAGGTTGCAATATAATCCCTAAAGCACCGAAACCCGAGCAAAAAATAAACTCATTGCAGCGCATGGAGGAGCAAAACCACAAATTTTCGCAACAAACACGCGGAGGTTAAAAAATAGGCCGGCATAAATACAAAGTTTGGAGAAAATATGGTGCAGTGACGTGTGCAATCATATGCAAGTTGTTCCAATCCATTATGTTGTTGCAGGTGGTTCCAATCTATTCTTCCCCTCCCCACAATTTCAATCTCATTTATATTTCAATCATTGTTATTCGTATTATTTGTTTAAGAATAGCTGCATTTTTTTGTAGGAAGAATATTTATGGCTGAAATCATAATTTGTACCCTTACTTTTTTTATTGATGACTTGATGATGTGAATATAAGTGTATCTTTTATTTCACCTTATCCTTCAATTGTAAAGTTCTAACATGTGATAATTTTGCTGTGAACAACATTGGCGATTTATATGATTTAACATACTAGTAGTAGTAGATTTGTATTATGCCATGGAAATTGGTGATTTGTTTTGCTCATGGCACTAACTAAGAAATGTTGAGTTTTCAGATTCACAATTTTTTCATGAAGTTTTGAAGTTCTACATATGTTTTAGGAGCTCCAACCTATGATCAATGTGAGTATGAGGTGCGAGGAACTATTCAGTGTTTGTCTTCTTGATTTATTTTTTTTCCATTTTAAACTTTCGCGTATACTTCACATGCTCAATATTTCCTAAAGTATAATTTCAAAATTTTAAATTAGGTTGGATGGCCCATCCAGCTCAGTTGATAGAGCACAAGGCTCTTAACGCTTTGGTCTTGGGTTCGAGCACCAAGGTGGGTGACATATTTTTTAGTTTAATTTGATTTTAGTAGAATTTGTCTGGAGTTATGCCATTAGCATCAAGATGTCAATGAGATTCCAATCTCCTCTCACAAAAGGTTGCGACCTACTCCTCAAAGCACCAAAATCCAAACATAAAACACCCATTGCAGCCAGAGGCTGATACAGGAATTCAATTTTGGGTGTTCAATTTCTTTCACACTGACTAAGAAGTCAACTGGTTCACGACAATACGAATACATATACAAATTGTTCACAATAGCAACAATATCTCAAAAGGTTAATAAAATTACATAATATAGAAGAAAATTACAACACGACCATACACTTTGGCATGTCGTGAAAGCGAGATATGACAACATCATTCTTCACTTGAAGAAAGAATTCCAGCGTCCTTCACTTGAAGTCAGCAACACGACGTCGGCTCGTCCCTGGGGGGATGAAAGATTTTTACAGGTGGTTGTGTGCGTTGTGCATGAAGCCGCTCATTGGTGCTTGGGGCTCACTATTCCTTCTGAAATGTGTTACTAGTAGACCTATAGGCCATAGGTTAGTATTTCTATTATATATTACGTGTGTGTGTGCGTGCGCGCCCACACAATTATTTTTAGAAAAAAGTGGGTCTACATGTACATCTATGACCCATGGTGGGTCCGCTAGTGATTGCACCACATTGAGAAACAAACCCCAAATTTGACTAACCAAACATGCGAAGGTTAAAAATAGTTGTCA
Source organism: Triticum aestivum (assembly GCF_018294505.1). NCBI lineage: Eukaryota > Viridiplantae > Streptophyta > Magnoliopsida > Poales > Poaceae > Triticum > Triticum aestivum. The sequence continues at coordinate 803,860,844 of NC_057801.1, read as the reverse complement.
TTTGTTTCAGAATAGTTGTATTTTTTTTTTGCTGGAAGAATTGTTATGGTTTGAATATTACTTTGTACCTTGATTTTTTTTCCATCAGGCTGAAGTAGCTGCAGAGTGCATTATTATCTCCACTAGCTTTGTTTCTCACTGTCATTGTTTATTTTGTCAAAGAGCCCTGTGGTTGTCTGTTCTTGGGCGGCCCCAGTTCTCTCTTCCTTTTGGTATGCGACGAGGGAGACTGGGAGAAGCTTCTGGTGATTCCTACTTCGATTCCGGCGTGCTGGTCCGTTTGGGCCTTGGATTGAAGACTTCCCGTCTGCCAATTTGTTCGGTCGTTGTATCCAAGGGTGAACTACCAATTGAAATTACAGAGTATCGTTCAGTAGTAAAAGCTGGGACTCTAAATTTCTAATTTCCATAGTACATCAGTAGGAACTTGAGTTCTGTATGTCCAGATAGCTATTATGCAAATGTGCACCCTTATTTCAAGTATTTCCGGACGGAGGGGGTATTGTTTAGATAGTATACTTCTCACCATGTTCATGACTTCCAATACCTTCTTCTGATATGCTTCTGTTCATTCATGTGCATGCTTATCAGACTGCCCTATGGACTTTGAGTCCCAGAACTACACAATCATCACAAGCAGGTGCAAAGGGCCACAATCGCCTCCTACGGAATGCTGTGATGCTTTCAAGAAATTTGCATGCCCATTTGCCGCCTATATCAACAACCAAAGCACGAACTGTGCAAGCACGATGATAAGCTACATCAACTTCCAAGGCTCGTACCCAGCAGGCATGTTCTCCGCTGAGTGCTTCAAAGGCAAGGAAGGGGTTTCTTGCGAAGGCGTTCCAGGGGTAGACACCGCCGTGCCAAGTAGTGGGCGACGAGCTCAAGGGAGTTCGCGACATCCTTTGGTCGCTCTCTTGTGTGGAATAGGAGCATTGCTGTTCCATTGAGTGACACCTTGCAGTTCTACAAAGATGGTGTGAATTTCATGTGTAAGTTGTAAGTAGTAACTAGCAACGATTAGGATTGATTTGCATCTCTTTGGCGCTCTTTTCGATGTTGTGATTGGACATTGGCTTTACCAAGTAAGGTCTCTTCAGGGAACACTTCATACTTGGTCTCATCAGGTGGAGGGCAAGGATTGGATTGCTGATAATAAAGGTTTACATCAATCTGGTTCTAAGCTCGTTCTATGATGTGCAGAACCCACCTACGACCAGCATCAATCCAATCCTTGCCCTCCACCTGAATTTTCAAAAATAATGGTCTTGGCTACAGGAAGAATTTCTGAAAACTCTGGCATTCCGCGTACACCAAGCTAGAACTGAACTGGACATTTGCAGTCCAACGCCAAGTTAAAGTGTCTTCCTGACTGTGAGCCAGCTGAACCTGCTGCAGGTCATTCCACATGGTCATGAACTGAGTGATTGAGTCTTCAGAGAGATTACCCTTGAAATGCCGCATCCATTTTCCACCAGTCATAGCATATTGGATGGAGATTGTTTTGATAGTGCATTGTCTGAACAAGTCAGGGAAGCTCGTACAGAAACTCTCTCTGTTGTGCATTGTCTGAACAAGTTCAGAACAGTGGCCCGAACAAACTCTCTGTGCCTTGCTTCCAAACATCCACCGCCTGTCCTACGGTGCTGTAGGCGTGCCCAACATAGCAAATAGGAACTAGCTCAATTTCTCGTGGAACTTTTTGGTTTTCGTCTGCTCAAAAAGCTTCCCTGTGATAAACTTGAACGTATATTACTTTATGTTGGCATGACTTGGGAACAACAATCAAAATAGCTAATGTTTGAAAGTTAATCAAACTGCCCGTTTAGCTCAGCCTGTACAGCGCAAGCCTCTTATCCTTGTGTGGTCCTTGGTTCAACGTATTCTGTTTTTTTCACCTTGTCAATTGACGTACAATCTGGACAGTAGTTCTTTTTTTAGGTAAATTTGTTCTAAGAAAGATATTTTCAGAAACTGATAGAGTTATGTATTTTCAAATACACAATGTGCATTGTTTCAAATTACTTTTACTAAATCATCCGACTTTACCGGTAAGTAGATGGATTAACTTGGAAGAACAATACAAATAACAAATTTCGATGGTAAAAGTGAAAGTTACAACAAGGATATTTGAAGTCAAGATCTCTACACCCATCCTTTACATCTCCATCTTCAATCATGACACAGATGAATTATTTTTGCACAACACAAAAAAGATGCACAAACTAGACTAATCTTGAAGATTTGGAACGTGATATGAGTAGCATATAGTGAGAAGATAAAACCACTGAATATTTAGACGCACCTGGGCAAGGATACAAGGTTTGCAACCATGAGATATCATTCTTTGTTGTTATATTGTGGTTATGTCGTCAGCAATATAAATCCAGGGCACAAAAAAAGTTGAAATAGGAGAACCCCTAACTAAAACATCCATATTTGACACCATGGGTGGCCGCCACCACCGCCAAGGTAGCCGAATGACAATTCAAGGAATTAAGAGCGGTCGTTATCATAATACTAGTATCTTTTAGTAAATGATCTAAAGTAACCGCTTACTAAACAGAAAAAGTTGGGAATATAATAATGAGAAACAACGCACTTTGTGACATTTTTCTCAGGCTCGCCTGCGTTGAGATCATAGTTTTAAATAGCCGGCTACGCTATAGCCTTTTCAGCAGGGTGCCGCTAAATGGTCGCCTTCATAAATAGTCCGCTATAGCCTGTTATAGCCCACTATAGTTGATTTGAAGACCCGCCGCTATTTTTCATAGCCGGCTATTTAAAACATTGGTTGAGATAGATGTACCAGATAGAGTTGTGACATTTTTCTTTCTGCGACTCATAGATAGTTGATTCCCCTCGCCAATCAATGCAGACCATCCATGCTTTTTTACAGTATTGTTAGTGAGTTTTCAAGTATTAATATCCTTAGTGATTTTTTGAATTTATTTTTTAGCACATTTTTTGAATTTGTTATCATTTCTCAACGGTAGTTTTTTTAGAATTATTTTTCAACGGTTGTATTGCCAGAGAGCGCCTCAAAGCATATACTGCAGTATTAAGAAAATGTTGTGACCCCAAATAGAGGAAACAAGGTCCGGACCCATTGGCCCATTCTACGGGCGCATCTTTGTCTCGCCCACAGCATACGTCGGCTCACCTCTTTTTTTCTGTGTCCATGCCCATAAGTACGCACGCACGTACGTAGAAGGTATGCCAACCACATCGTCATGCAAGTACGCTAGTTTCCGTTTGTTCGTTCAACTGCAAGAGCTTCACTTTTGGTGAGCCACCTTGGAGGTCCGCAAAGCTGTATATCAGCGATGGAGTCGCGTCGAGCTAGGGTGAGGAGGTGATCCGTCATTCTTTTCTTCGGTGCCTGCTGTGGTGGTGCCGGAGGTGGGTGACAGGCGTTGATGTCAAGCTCAGAAAAGTTCTGTTATCTTTTCAGTTTTGTCATGTCGGTCTTTACGTGACTTGTACTTTGATCTTTATTATATGAATGAGGCATGTATTACCATGCAAAAAAAGTTTCCGTTTGTTTAATTTCTACTTTTTCTTTATATTCTAAATACATATATTTCAATAATTAATTTACTTCACTTTTTTTTAAACATTCACCATGCATCTAAAACATGTTAATGCAGTGTAAACAGTTTGTTCAAGAAATTTTTTAAACGTTTGTACTTTTAAAAAATGTTCACCCATTTGGAAAATTCAATAAAACGTTGATACAATGTAACACATGTGGAGGTTTTTTTTAGAAAAGGGGGAGAACCCGGCCTCTGCATGAGAGCAATGCATACGACCACATTTAATAAAAAGCAAATAAGTTCAACATAGGTCTTGAAGTCTCAAACAAACGAACCAAAAAAGGTCATGGGGTGGTAATTTGAAAAAATGCATCGTATCATTCAAAAAATGTTCATATGTTTCAAAAATATGTTTGTAACATTTTCTAAAAGCATTTATACAATGTAAAAAAAATATAAAAATATATTGAAAAATGTTCGTACTACTATTTAAAAAATATCCATGAGTTTCAATAAAACTGTCATGACTTTTTAAATTTGTTTATATAGTGTAAAAAAATGTTCACGCGATTTTAAAATAATTTTTCATAACATTCAATAGAAAGTTCATGGCATTAAAAGAATGTTATAACAAAAATTTCATGGCACATGTGAAAAGAGTTTCAATCTGTTTAAAAAATCTCCACTGTGTATTCGATAAATGCTAGGCTATATAAAAAAAATGTTCAACTTGTGTTTGATGAAAGTTCACAAGTATTTTGTTTGACTGAATACTATGAGGCAATAGCCCCGCAGAAAATATTTGAAAACTAAAGAAAAAATGAAAAGGGAAAATAAAAATAAAAAGCAAAAACATAAATCTGGCAAAAGAAGTGCAAAGAATAAAATAACCGAAACCTTCTGCAAATCGTAAAAACTGAAGTATGAGTTTCCCAAAACCATGTTAAATGGGCATGCCCACCAGTCCCATCGCTGCGGGCAATGTTGTATACAAATTGTCGAGAAGTTTGTACAGTTTGGGAAGGGCTTTTTTGAGAGAAAAGAAGAATCTACTTCAACCGATATGCATCCCTCAAAAAAGATACTTCAACCGTAAGCCCTTACGCAAGACCATGCATAACATAGAAATCACACATGGAAGGGGTGGGAATTAGCTAGAGCAGCAGGTGTCGTAGCGAAAGGTGCCGGAATACAACCACAAAAGGGTGCCAGAATATAACGCAGGCGCCCCTATGTCTTGCTTATAGCGTGACGTAATGAAACCTAGCTGAAGGCAAGGGTTACATGGGCCTGCCCAAGCGCGGGGAGGCCACAGCATCGTTTCTCTAATTACCTTTTCATGTTTTTTGCTTCGGTTTTTTATTTCTTTATTTATTTTTGTTTATAATTTCAAATTTATAAATAACTATATTACAGGAAACATTGCAAAAAAATACCATTCATTTAAAAAATGTTAAAATATGTATAAGAAAATGTTTCTCATGTATACGGAAAATGTGAACACAAATATACAATGTATGTGAAAAAAGGTTGAGCATGTATTTAAATAATGTTATTAAAATATTTGAAAAGTACTAAATGTCTATAGAAAAAATATTGACAATATATTCAAACAATATACATCTTGTATTTTAAAATGCTAACCAATGATTAGAAAAATGTTCCATGTATATAGAGAAAATGTTGAACATGTATTAAAAAAACCTTAATATTGTACTTGAAAAATGTTCACCAAGCATTTAAAAAAAATTTAAATGTATATAGTAAAAATATTGACCATATATTACAAAAATATTAAACCTTGTATTTTAAATATGTTATAGATGTATTACAAATTTTGTTAGATATATAACACAAATATACAAAGTGCATGAAGAAAATAGGCATAGAAAATAAGTTTTCAAAAAATATTTATTATATATTTGCAAAATGTTAAATGCCTATATAAAATTTGTTTCTGATGTATAATAAAAGTGTTCAATGTGTGTTGAGAAGTTAACACGTGTTGAACATAAAAATAAACCGATTAAATTGACAAAAAAACACAGAAAAAATAATAAAACCAATGAAAAATCAAAAGAATAAAAAACTGAAGAAACCAATGAAAATAAAGAAACCGATAAAACCCAGAAATAAACAAAGAAAAACAAAGAAAACTAATGAAAACAAAGAAAGAAAAGCAAAAAAAACAATGAAAAGGGAAATAATTTCCCCTGAAAAAAATAAAAAACGGTGAAACCCATGTAAGAAATGAAGGAACCCAATCAAAAAAGCAGAGAAAACAAAAAACCCAACGAAAACCTTGAATAAAACAAAGAAAAATGATGAAAATACAAAGAACCAAAAAAAATCAAAAGAGAAAAAAAGACGGATTCAAGCGAGCGGTCGAAAAAAGAAAGACAAACGGGCCGGTTCAGTTCTATGCGACTTGAAGATTTCCTTCCGCGAAAAAAAGTAGAAGTTATGGTCTCGCTATAGGCAAGACATAGCTCTCGCGTTATAACGCGACGTATGCATTGGCACAATCTAACGATGGCCTCCTCCAATATTCTGCTAACTCCAAAACATATACAAAGGACGTGTTTGGTTGCCCGCATCGATTTTGGCTGCATTGCTTGTGATTCTCATACGGGCATGGCTGAGGAAAAATAGCCTATAAACCACCATATGCACATAATTTGGTTGTCCACGGGTTAGTTGCATGAGGGAATTAATCTTAACCGGCCGTTTGGTTGGCTGTATCACATTAGGCGCACATATGACTGGATATTTGGTTGCAACCTGCATAAGGTGTTGTCACCACTTCTCACTAATGGTGACCTTACCACGCACAATCTGAACAGTTTTACTCCGAACTACGAAACAAATTACGGTTCATCCTATCACTATCAAATGATAGTATAGATTATTAAGAGCCATATGGCTGAATAGGGAAAAGTTCATCGTCGATGCTAACTACATGCAAGTCCATCTGCCTCTTCTGTTGTTGCCGGTAGTTCTTCCTCTTCCTCTTCTTCTTCTACTGCTGCTGCTTCTTCCTCTTCTTTTGCTGGTGCTCTTGCTTTTCTTCTTCTTCAGATCCTTGTCTGACCTCTGTTATCCAACATTGCCTTTGCCCACTTCGTCCTTTTGTTCTTCCAGTCTTCATTGTCAAATGCCTCCACACCATGGCCGGGGCTGACAACATCATCACGCGTCACATCTTCCTCCTTAGGCATCGGTACAGCACAATCCCATTGCAGGATCCAGTTATGCAGAATGCAACAAGCAAGAACAAGCTTATATCTGAGTGGAGAAAGTGGGGAATCACTTTTGATCTAGGATCTTAAATCTGTTTTTCAGAGCTCAAAAGGCCCTCTCAACAGTAACTGAAAGGCTAGAGTGCATTAGATTTAACATCTTCTATGGACTCCTAGGATAGTTCTGAATGCTTGTATTTGCGTTGGTATTTCCTCGAACAGGAGAGGAAGCTGCAGCACAACAATGGTAAGTATTTCCCTGAGTTATGAAACCAAGGTTATCGATCTAGTAGGAGAACGTTGCAACACTATGTATGTAGGATATATGCCCTAGAGGCAATAATAAATGCTATTATTTATCTCAATGTTCATAATTATGTTTATGTTCCATGCTATAACTGATGTGGTTCTCGAGTTTGCAATAACACGAGGCTCGGGGGAAGACTCATATGCATGTGTGGAATAATAAACGGTAAAATGTATTCTTAGTCTCGCCTCTAAGACTAGCTCAAGTCTTGCATGATGGTTCTGTTTTCCTAATCATGGGCATGACTATGCCGGCAACTTTGAGGGCACAATGTTAGGAGAACACTTGTGTTGAATCGGCCCGATTGATGTTATGCTATGGGATACATTCGTCATAAGTATATGGTTAATAACACAGAGATAGTTAATGTTTGCATAATTCCTTAGACCATGAGAGTATCGAGTTTCTTCATGCTTGCTTCATGAATTTTCTGGTTTGTTAAACATCATCCATAAATGTGGCTATTACGGAGGCTTACGGGTTCATGGAAAAGTATGTCATGGGACTTGATAGCTCAAGATTGGGATTTGCTCCTCCGACGATGAAGAGATATCTCTGAGCCCTCTCGGTGTTACAGTATCCATCATCGTCTAGCCAGACACAGGGTGATTTGAGCACAGGGATGCCGGAACACGGAAACGAGAAAAGAGAACAAAACGGTAACGAGGTAACTGGCATAGTGGACAAGTTGTTGATCCACGGGGATGAAAAAAATCTGACCTCGGGTATCTGTAACATATCACGAAGCAACAGGAATAGCACACGGCAACTGGAGGTTCACTCGAATATTCATTCGTGTGGGTATAGGGGTCAATATGGGTGTCCATGGCTCCGGTGTTGATCACTGATCGGAAAGTGTTCCGGGTCATGTCTATGCTTCCCCGAACCTATAGGGTCACACACTTAAGGGTCATCTATTTGCTGAATACTAGACAGGGTGTCTGAGAGAAAATCACCGCAAAAGTTTCGGACACAACGGAAACATTCCAGAGAGGACACCAGAATAGTTCTGGTAAAACTAAAAAGTTGTTTTAGGGTATAGCATTAAGTCAAATTGGTTTCAGTACACGTCTGGAAATTCTTGGAGGGTGCCAGAATCATTCTGGAAACTTCTGGGATTTTTTCGAAAGAAAAACCGGAAATGTTCCGGAGCTGCCGGAACCGCTTTGTTTGCTTTTCGCAGATGAAAATCACTAATCCAGAATTGTTCCGAAACGTGTTGAAAATTATTTTAGTGGGTAATGGAAATGTTCTAGGCCCACATAAATATTTTCAGTTCAAACAAATGCTGAAAAATGTCGTCATGAATAGTGATAGTGCTTTTCGGGTTGCTTCTTGGAGAAGCCACCTTGAGGGCCTTTTGGTATTTCCCCCCTTGGCTTCTTGGAGAAGCCACCCTTGGGCTTGGCCTATAAATAGGGGTGGAGGGCGCTACCTAAAGGATCATCCCTTGCTCTCATACACATGCCATAGACTTGTCTGGCTTCGTGCTCCCTCCCAGCGAAATAGTTTTGTAGAGCCGAAAGGCTGTCTTGGTTCCGCCAGGGACTAGTTCTGGACGGTGAAGCCTTGCCAGATAGCTGACACCATATGTGTGCAACCCCATAAAGAGGTCGTAGTTTCCATCCTTTTGCCCGAGGGGATATTTCAATTGTGCCTCCCGAAGGGCTGTCCGAGTGACCGTCCGAGTTTCGAGAGTCCTCCCGAAGGGCTATCCGTGACACCGTCCGAGGAACTATACGACCTCCTCCCGAAGGGTTGTCCGAGGGGCCGAAGAGGGAGTACATCCTTGCGGTTGGGACGTTGTAAAATCCTAGCTGCAGGGATCTGTACCGCCGATCATCATCGACTCTACTTCCGCTGCGCTACGAGTCGGTAATGAAAAGATCAAACCTTGTATGCAGTCTCCATAGTGATCCTGGGCTGTTCATAGTGCGGATTTTTTTTGTTTTTTGTCGCGTTCCCTTACAATTTAAAGAGTACTTGCACACAAATAACAAGTACTTGCAACCCAACGTGTAAGAGGGGTTGTCAATCCCTCCTCGGTATTGAAATAGATTAAATTGTATGAGATTGGATAAATAGATCTAGCAAAAACACAAAATAAAATAAATAAAGAAAAAGTGAAGCAAGGTATTTTTGGGTTTTTGGAATAACTGATCTGAAAACAATATGATAGGAAATAGACACAGGGGCCGTAGATTTCACTAGTGGCTTCTCTTGAGAAAATAGCATACGGTGGGTAAACAAATTGCCGTTGGGCAATTGATAGAAGAGCAAATAATTATGACGATATCCAAGGTAATGATTATGTATATAGGCATCACGTCCAAGATTAGTAGACTGACTCCTGCCTGCATCTAGTAATATTACTCCACACATCAACCGCTATCCAGCATGCATCTAGTGTATTAAGTTCATGGAGAAACTAAGCAATGCAATAAGAATGATGACATGATGTAGACGAGATCTATTCATGTAGGAATAGACCCCACCTTTTATCCTTAATGGCAACGATACATGTGTGTCGCTTATCCTTCTGTCACTGAGATTGAGCACCGCAAGATCAAACCCATCACACATCACCTCTTCCCATTGCAAGAAAAAACAATCTTGTTGGCCAAACCAAACCAAAGTTTCACACAAGAAATACGAGGCTATAATAATCATGCACATAAGAGATCAAAGAAGACTCATATAATATTCATAGATAGATCTGATCATAAACTCTGAATTCATCGGATCCCAAAAAACACACCACAAAAAGTCATTACATCAAATAGATCTTCAAGAACATTGTATTGAGAATCAAAAAGAGAGAAGAAGTCATCTAGCTCATGGGGCCCACTACCCACCAGGGCGCACCAGGGGCCTCTGGCGCGTCCTAGTGCCTTGTGGGCCCCACGAGCCTCCCCTCCGGTACTTCCTTGGCTCCCAAGTTGTCTTCTCGGCAGAAAAAAATCTTCAAAAAGTTTCGTGGCATTTGGACTTCGTTTGGTACTAATATTCTGCAAAGTAAAAAAGAAGCAAAAAACATCAACTAGGACTGGGCACTATGTCAATAGGTTAGTCCCAAAAAATGATATAAAGTTGCTATAAAATGAACATAGAATATCCAAGAATGATAATATAACAGCATGAAACAACAAAAAAATATAGATACATTGGAGACATATCAAGTTCCTACCAGCAAACTCGTTTATATGGTATTTGGTTTTCCTGAAGGGTGGAAGAATACTTGGTTGATATGCATAGCCAGCATCTCCTAGGTAGAACTTGCCACCGGGGATGTTGATGCCATCAGGATGACTCATGCTGTCACTAAGAATGTTAGCATCATGTGCTGACACTTCAGCCAACCAACACATAGGTGAACTTCCTATCGAAGTCAACTGAAGGAAATATGCCCTAGAGGCAATAATAAAGTTATTATTTATTTCCTTATAATCATGATAAATGTTTATTATTCATGCTAGAATTGTATTTACCGGAAACATAATACATGTGTGAATACATAGACAAACAAAGTGTCACTAGTATGCCTCTACTTGACTAGCTCGTTAATCAAAGATGGTTATGTTTCCTAACCATGAACAATGAGTTGTTATTTGATTAACGAGGTCACATCATTAGTAGAATGATCTGATTGACATGACCCATTCCATTAGCTTAGCACCCGATCGTTTAGTATGTTGCTATTGCTTTCTTCATGACTTATACATGTTCCTATGACTATGAGATTATGCAACTCCCGTTTACCGGAGGAACACTTTGGGTACTACCAAACGTCACAACGTAACTGGGTGATTATAAAGGAGTACTACAGGTGTCTCCAATGGTCGATGTTGGGTTGGCGTATTTCGAGATTAGGATTTGTCACTCCGATTGTCGGAGAGGTATCTCTGGGCCCTCTCGGTAATACACATCACATAAGCCTTGCAAGCATTACAACTAATATGTTAGTTGTGAGATGATGTATTACGGAACGAGTAAAGAGACTTGCCGGTAACGAGATTGAACTAGGTATTGGATACCGACGATCGAATCTCGGGCAAGTAACATACCGATGACAAAGGGAACAACGTATGTTGTTATGCGGTCTGACCGATAAAGATCTTCGTAGAATATGTAGGAGCCAATATGGGCATCCAGGTCCCGCTATTGGTTATTGACCGGAGACGTGTCTCGGTCATGTCTACATTGTTCTCGAACCCGTAGGGTCCGCACGCTTAAGGTTACGATGACAGTTATATTATGAGTTTATGCATTTTGATGTACCGAAGGTTGTTCGGAGTCCCGGATGTGATCACGGACATGACGAGGAGTCTCGAAATGGTCGAGACGTAAAGATTGATATATTGGATGACTATATTCGGACACCGGAAGGGTTCCGGAAGAGTATCGGATAAAACCGGAGCACCGGGGGGTTACCGGAACCCCCCGGGGGGTTAATGGGCCTTATGGGCCTAATGTGGAGAAGAGGAAGGGGCTGCCACAGCAGGCCGCGCGCCCCCTCTCCCCCTAGTCCGAATTGGACAAGGAGGGAGGGGCGGCGCCCCCCCTTTCCTTCTCTCCCTCCACCTCTCCTAGTTGGACAAGGAACGGGAGGGGAGTCCTACTCCCGGTAGGAGTAGGACTCCTCCTGCGCGCCTCCTCTAGGGCCGGCCGCACCCCCCCCTTGGATCCTTTATATACGGAGGCAAGGGGACACCCAAGACACACAAGTTGATCCACGTGATCTGTTCCTTAGCCGTGTGCGGTGCCCCCTGCCACCATATTCCTCGATAATACTGTAGCGGAGTTTAGGCGAAGCCCTGCTGCTGTAGTTCATCAAGATCGTCACCACGCCGTCGTGCTGACGGAACTCTTCCCCGACACTTTGCTGGATCGGAGTCCGGGGATCGTCATCGAGCTGAACGTGTGCTCGAACTCGGAGGTGCCGTAGTTTCGGTGCTTGATCGGTTGGATCGTGAAGACGTACGACTACTTCCTCTACGTCGTGTCATCGCTTCCGCAGTCGGTCTGCGTAGGGTACGTAGACAATACTCTCCCCCTCGTTGCTATGCATCACATGATCTTGCGTGTGCGTAGGAAATTTTTTGAAATTACTACGAAACCCAACAGTGGCATCCGAGCCTAGGTTATTTATGTTGATGTTATATGCACGAGTAGAACACAAGTGAGTTGTGGACGATACAAGTCATACTGCCTACCAGCATGTCATACTTTGGTTCGGCGGTATTGTTGGACGAGACGACCCGGACCAACCTTACGCGTACGCTTACGCGAGACCGGTTCCCTCGACGTGCTTTGCACAGAGATGGCTTGCGGGCGACTGCCTCTCCAACTTTAGTTGAACCAAGTATGGCTACGCCCGGTCCTTGCGAAGGTTAAAACGGAGTCTATTTGACAAACTATCGTTGTGGTTTTGATGCGTAGGTGAGATTGGTTCTTACTTAAGCCCGTAGCAGCCACGTAAAACATGCAACAACAAAGTAGAGGACGTCTAACTTGTTTTTGCAGGGCATGTTGTGATGTGATATGGTCAAGGCATGATGCTGAATTTTATTGTATGAGATGATCATGTTTTGTAACCGAGTTATCGGCAACTGGCAGGAGCCATATGGTTGTCGCTTTATTGTATGCAATGCAATCGCGATGTAATGCTTTACTTTATTACTAAACGGTAGTGATAGTCGTGGAAGCATAAGATTGGCGAGACGACAACGATGCTACGATGGAGATCAAGGTGTCGCGCCGGTGACGATGGTGATCATGACGGTGCTTCGGAGATGGAGATCACAGGCACAAGATGATGATGGCCATATCATATCACTTATATTGATTGCATGTGATGTTTATCTTTTTATGCATCTTATCTTGCTTTGATTGACGGTAGCATTATAAGATGATCTCTCACTAAATTATCAAGAAGTGTTCTCCCTGAGTATGCACCGTTGCCAAAGTTCGTCGTGCCCAGACACCACGTGATGATCGGGTGTGATAAGCTCTACGTCCATCTACAACGGGTGCAAGCCAGTTTTGCACACGCAGAATACTCAGGTTAAACTTGACGAGCCTAGCATATGCAGATATGGCCTCGGAACACGGAGACCGAAAGGTCGAGCGTGAATCATATAGTAGATATGATCAACATAACGATGTTCACCATTGAAAACTACTCCATCTCACGTGATGATCGGTTATGGTTTAGTTGATTTGGATCACGTGATCACTTAGAGGATTAGAGGGATGTCTATCTAAGTGGGAGTTCTTTAGTAATATGATTAATTGAACTTAAAATTTATCATGAACTTAGTCCCTGATAGTATCTTGCTTGTTTATGTTGATTGTAGATAGATGGCTCGTGCTGTTGTTCCGTTGAATTTTAATGCGTTCCTTGAGAAAGCAAAGTTGAAAGATGATGGTAGCAATTACACGGACTGGGTCCGTAACTTGAGGATTATCCTCATTGCTGCACAGAAGAATTACGTCCTGGAAGCACCGCTGGGTGCCAGGCCTGCTGCTGGAGCAACACCAGATGTTGTGAACGTCTGGCAGAGCAAAGCTGATGACTACTCGATAGTTCAGTGTGCCATGCTTTACGGCTTAGAATCGGGACTTCAACGACGTTTTGAACGTCATGGAGCATATGAGATGTTCCAGGAGTTGAAGTTAATATTTCAAGCAAATGCCCGAATTGAGAGATATGAAGTCTCCAATAAGTTCTATAGCTGCAAGATGGAGGAGAACAGTTCTGTCAGTGAGCATATACTCAAAATGTCTGGGTATAATAATCACTTGATTCAATTGGGAGTTAATCTTCCGGATGATTGCGTCATTGACAGAATTCTCCAATCACTGCCACCAAGCTACAAGAGCTTCGTGATGAACTATAATATGCAAGGGATGAACAAGACTATTCCCGAGCTCTTCGCAATGCTGAAAGCTGCGGAGGTAGAAATCAAGAAGGAGCATCAAGTGTTGATGGTTAACAAGACCACTAGTTTCAAGAAAAAGGGCAAAGGGAAGAAGAAGGGGAACTTCAAGAAGAACGGCAAGCAAGTTGCTGTTCAAGAGAAGAAACCCAAGTCTGGACCTAAGCCTGAAACTGAGTGCTTCTACTGCAAGCAGACTGGTCACTGGAAGCGGAACTGCCCCAAGTATTTGGCGGATAAGAAGGATGGCAAGGTGAACAAAGGTATATATGATATACATGTTATTGATGTGTACCTTACTAGAGCTCGCAGTAGCACCTGGGTATTTGATACTGGTTCTGTTGCTAATATTTGCAACTCGAAACAGGGACTACAGAATAAGCGGGCACTGGCAAAGGACGAGGTGACGATGCGCGTGGGAAACGGTTCCAAAGTCGATGTGATCGCGGTCGGCACGCTACCTCTACATCTACCTTCGGGATTAATATTAGACCTAAATAATTGTTATTTGGTGCCAGCGTTGAGCATGAACATTATATCTGGATCTTGTTTAATGCGAGACGGTTATTCATTTAAATCAGAGAATAATGGTTGTTCTATTTATATGAGTAATATCTTTTATGGTCATGCACCCTTGAAGAGTGGTCTATTCTTATTGAATCTCGATAGTAGTAATACACATATTCATAATGTTGAAACCAAAAGATGCAGAGTTGATAATGAAAGTGCAACTTATTTGTGGCACTGTCGTTTAGGTCATATCGGTGTAAAACGCATGAAGAAACTCCATACTGATGGACTTTTGGAACCACTTGATTATGAATCACTTGGTACTTGCGAACCGTGCCTCATGGGCAAGATGACTAAAACACCGTTCTCCGGTACTGTGGAGAGAGCAACAGATTTGTTGGAAATCATACATACCGATGTATGTGGTCCGATGAATATTGAGGCTCGAGGCGGATATCGTTATTTTCTCACCTTCACAGATGATTTGAGCAGATATGGATATATCTACTTAATGAAGCATAAGTCTGAAACATTTGAAAAGTTCAAAGAATTTCAGAGTGAAGTTGAAAATCATCGTAACAAGAAAATAAAGTTTCTACGATCTGATCGTGGAGGAGAATATTTGAGTTACGAGTTTGGTGTACATTTGAAAAACTGTGGAATAGTTTCACAACTCACGCCACCCGGAACACCACAGCGCAATGGTGTGTCCGAACGTCGTAATCGTACTTTACTAGATATGGTACGATCTATGATGTCTCTTACAGATTTACCGCTATCATTTTGGGGTTATGCTTTAGAGACGGCCGCATTCACGTTAAATAGGGCACCATCAAAATCCGTTGAGACGACGCCTTATGAACTATGGTTTGGCAAGAAACCAAAGTTGTCGTTTCTTAAAGTTTGGGGCTGCGATGCTTATGTGAAAAAGCTTCAACCTGATAAGCTCGAACCCAAATCGGAGAAATGTGTCTTCATAGGATACCCAAAGGAAACTGTTGGGTACACCTTCTATCACAGATCCGAAGGCAAGACATTCGTTGCTAAGAATGGATCATTTCTAGAGAAGGAGTTTCTCTCGAAAGAAGTGAGTGGGAGGAAAGTAGAACTTGACGAGGTAACTGTACCTGCTCCCTTACTGGAAAGTAGTTCATCACAGAAAACTGTTTCAGTGACACCTACACCGGTTAGTGAGGAAGCCAATGATAATGATCATGAAACTTCAGATCAAGATACTACTGAACCTCGTAGATCAACCAGAGTAAGATCCGCGCCAGAGTGGTACGGTAATCCTGTTCTGGAAGTCATGCTACTAGATCATGATGAACCTACGAACTATGAAGAAGCGATGGTGAGCCCAGATTCCGCAAAGTGGCTTGAAGCCATGAAATCTGAGATGGGATCCATGTATGAGAACAAAGTATGGACTTTGGTTGACTTGCCCGATGATCGGCAAGCAATTGAGAATAAATGGATCTTTAAGAAGAAGACTGACGCTGATGGTAATGTTACTGTCTACAAAGCTCGACTTGTCGCAAAAGGTTTTCGGCAAGTTCAAGGGATTGACTACGATGAGACCTTCTCACCCGTAGCGATGCTTAAGTCCGTCCGAATCATGTTAGCAATTGCCGCATTTTATGATTATGAAATTTGGCAGATGGATGTCAAAACTGCATTCCTGAATGGATTTCTGGAAGAAGAGTTGTATATGATGCAACCGGAAGGTTTTGTCGATCCAAAGGGAACTAACAAAGTGTGCAAGCTCCAGCGATCCATTTATGGACTGGTGCAAGCCTCTCGGAGTTGGAATAAACGTTTTGATAGTGTGATCAAAGCATTTGGTTTTATACAGACTTTCGGAGAAGCCTGTATTTACAAGAAAGTGAGTGGGAGCTCTGTAGCATTTCTGATATTATATGTGGATGACATATTACTGATTGGAAATGATATAGAATTTCTGGATAGCATAAAGGGATACTTGAATAAAAGTTTTTCAATGAAAGACCTCGGTGAAGCTGCTTACATATTAGGCATTAAGATCTATAGAGATAGATCAAAACGCTTAATTGGACTTTCACAAAGCACATACCTTGACAAAATTTTGAAAAAGTTCAAAATGGATCAAGCAAAGAAAGGGTTCTTGCCTGTGTTACAAGGTGTGAAATTGAGTAAGACTCAATGCCCGACCACTGCAGAAGATAGAGAGAATATGAAAGATGTTCCCTATGCATCAGCCATAGGATCTATCATGTATGCAATGCTGTGTACCAGACCTGATGTATGCCTTGCTATAAGTTTAGCAGGGAGGTACCAAAGTAATCCAGGAGTGGATCACTGGACAGCGGTCAAGAACATCCTGAAATACCTGAAAAGGACTAAGGATATGTTTCTCGTATATGGAGGTGACAAAGAGCTCATCGTAAAAGGTTACGTTGATGCAAGCTTTGACACTGATCCGGACGATTCTAAATCGCAAACCGGATACGTGTTTACATTAAACGGTGGAGCTGTCAGTTGGTGCAGTTCTAAACAAAGCGTCGTAGCGGGATCTACATGTGAAGCGGAATACATAGCTGCTTCGGAAGCAGCAAATGAAGGAGTCTGGATGAAGGAGTTCATATCCGATCTAGGTGTCATACCTAGCGCATCGGGTCCAATGAAAATCTTTTGTGACAATACTGGTGCAATTGCCTTGGCAAAGGAATCCAGATTTCACAAAAGGACCAAACACATCAAGAGACGCTTCAACTCCATCCGGGATCTAGTCCAGGTGGGAGACATAGAGATTTGCAAGATACATACGGATCTGAATGTTGCAGACCCGTTGACTAAGCCTCTTCCACGAGCAAAACATGATCAGCACCAAGGCTCCATGGGTGTTAGAATCATTACAGTGTAATCTAGATTATTGACTCTAGTGCAAGTGGGAGACTGAAGGAAATATGCCCTAGAGGCAATAATAAAGTTATTATTTATTTCCTTATAATCATGATAAATGTTTATTATTCATGCTAGAATTGTATTTACCGGAAACATAATACATGTGTGAATACATAGACAAACAAAGTGTCACTAGTATGCCTCTACTTGACTAGCTCGTTAATCAAAGATGGTTATGTTTCCTAACCATGAACAATGAGTTGTTATTTGATTAACGAGGTCACATCATTAGTAGAATGATCTGATTGACATGACCCATTCCATTAGCTTAGCACCCGATCGTTTAGTATGTTGCTATTGCTTTCTTCATGACTTATACATGTTCCTATGACTATGAGATTATGCAACTCCCGTTTACCGGAGGAACACTTTGGGTACTACCAAACGTCACAACGTAACTGGGTGATTATAAAGGAGTACTACAGGTGTCTCCAATGGTCGATGTTGGGTTGGCGTATTTCGAGATTAGGATTTGTCACTCCGATTGTCGGAGAGGTATCTCTGGGCCCTCTCGGTAATACACATCACATAAGCCTTGCAAGCATTACAACTAATATGTTAGTTGTGAGATGATGTATTACGGAACGAGTAAAGAGACTTGCCGGTAACGAGATTGAACTAGGTATTGGATACCGACGATCGAATCTCGGGCAAGTAACATACCGATGACAAAGGGAACAACGTATGTTGTTATGCGGTCTGACCGATAAAGATCTTCGTAGAATATGTAGGAGCCAATATGGGCATCCAGGTCCCGCTATTGGTTATTGACCGGAGACGTGTCTCGGTCATGTCTACATTGTTCTCGAACCCGTAGGGTCCGCACGCTTAAGGTTACGATGACAGTTATATTATGAGTTTATGCATTTTGATGTACCGAAGGTTGTTCGGAGTCCCGGATGTGATCACGGACATGACGAGGAGTCTCGAAATGGTCGAGACGTAAAGATTGATATATTGGATGACTATATTCGGACACCGGAAGGGTTCCGGAAGAGTATCGGATAAAACCGGAGCACCGGGGGGTTACCGGAACCCCCCGGGGGGTTAATGGGCCTTATGGGCCTAATGTGGAGAAGAGGAAGGGGCTGCCACAGCAGGCCGCGCGCCCCCTCTCCCCCTAGTCCGAATTGGACAAGGAGGGAGGGGCGGCGCCCCCCCTTTCCTTCTCTCCCTCCACCTCTCCTAGTTGGACAAGGAACGGGAGGGGAGTCCTACTCCCGGTAGGAGTAGGACTCCTCCTGCGCGCCTCCTCTAGGGCCGGCCGCACCCCCCCTTGGATCCTTTATATACGGAGGCAAGGGGACACCCAAGACACACAAGTTGATCCACGTGATCTGTTCCTTAGCCGTGTGCGGTGCCCCCTGCCACCATATTCCTCGATAATACTGTAGCGGAGTTTAGGTGAAGCCCTGCTGCTGTAGTTCATCAAGATCGTCACCACGCCGTCGTGCTGACGGAACTCTTCCCCGACACTTTGCTGGATCGGAGTCCGGGGATCGTCATCGAGCTGAACGTGTGCTCGAACTCGGAGGTGCCGTAGTTTCGGTGCTTGATCGGTTGGACCGTGAAGACGTACGACTACTTCCTCTACGTCGTGTCATCGCTTCCGCAATCGGTCTGCGTAGGGTACATAGACAATACTCTCCCACTCGTTGCTATGCATCACATGATCTTGCGTGTGCGTAGGAAATTTTTTGAAATTACTACGAAACCCAACAGTCAACATTAGCAAGCACATTCTGGCTTATGTAGTGCTTTCTCTCCCCGTATGCTATAGATTGTGACCTCGACACTTTGGCAGTGACATGAGTACCACCTATTGCTCCAATGCAATCCTGTAATGGCAAATAAAGATTGTGTTAGTGCTCACCTTGAACAATACAAGCATATCTACCCATGAAGCACATATTGTCAGTGCTTAGCTTGAAGTATGGATACCATCTGGGCTAGTGCGTATCTTTGTAGGAGTCGGTCCGGTTGGTGACTTGATTATCTCTCCTCTGAGCTCCCCAACTGCATAGAGCACTTGCCTGAAGTACCTTGAGATGGTCTCCATTGATCTCCTGAACGTATTGTGCATAACCCTGAAGCTCTGGCTATGGCCAACAACATGGATGAACATGGCCACTTGCTCTTCCAGACTGGTGTCGATACTATCTTGTAGCAGCCCCCTGCCCCTGAAGGTTTGGACAAGTCTAGCAAATGGTGCTCTTTTCATTCGAAGCATCCACAGGGCCTCTGTTTCATTGCAGTTATAGATGTAATTCAGATTGGCGATCCTCTCCTGCTCCCGCATAAGCATTGGAGCACAACAGATGATAGGTGTCGGTGTCAAAATCGGCGGATCTCGGGTAGGGGGTCCCGAACTGTGCGTCTAGGCGGATGGTAACAGGAGACAAGGGGCACGATGTTTTACCCAGGTTCGGGCCCTCTTGATGGAGGCAAAACCCTACGTCCTGCTTGATTAATATTGATGATGTGTGTTACAAGAGTAGATCTACCACAAGATCAAGGAGGCTAAACCCTAGAAGCTAGCCTATGGTATGATTGTTGTTCGTCCTATGGACTAAAGCCATCCGGTTTATATAGACACCAGAGAGGGCTAGGGTTACACAGAGTCGGTTACAATGGTAGGAGATCTACATATCCGTATCGCCAAGCTTGCCTTCCACGCCAAGGAAAGTCCCATCCGGACACGGGACGAAGTCTTCAATCTTGTATCTTCATAGTCTTGGAGTCCGGACGATCATGATAGTTCGGCTATCCGGACACCCCCTAGTCCGGAACTCCCTCAATAGGTCTTTCACCACGATGAACAACTCTCATGTGCAAGAACATGAGCCATGCCTGAATCACAACAATCAGTGTTGCTGCCTGAACTACCAGCCTCATCCATGCGTCCATAACCTAGTCGGCATCGAGGGTCCGTTGAGCACATGGGGAAATCGATCCTAACAACCAACCTAACATACGGGAGAGGGGTTGTTGCTTACCGGCATCACAGACGAGGATGATGAAGGGGTGCATGGCTGAGTCAAAGACGACCCGACGGTGGCCAACAGGAAGGGGAGCACCAACTCCTATTGCCGGATAGTGCTGTTGCCGCGTCCGCCACCGCCGCTCGAACAGATCTGAGTCGCCGCCGCCGCCGGTGGTGAGGCTAGATGATGTGGCTGTCCTAGAGGTAGCGGTGACCAAGTAATTGGGGCGTGAGGCTAGATTTGGCGTCGTGCCGTCGCCCCCAATTTCCATCTCCCCCCTCGTTTTCGGGTTGCTCCAGCGCGTGCGAGCTTGTGCCGCACTGAGCCTGGCTCGCCGAAAACCGCCGAATCGAGAGTTTCCAGCAAGTCAGGCTCTGGGCTGCTTTAAAGTTTGTGCCCATGTGAGCCAACCCACCCCGTACGCGACCAAACACACATTTTGTGGTCCAACTTGGCCTGATTGGCCATAATGCCGGCAACCAAACACGTTCAAACAACCCGTGCAAAGAAGGATGCCGGAATTCGACCATAGATTATACGCGTCTTAAAAAAAACAGGCTACACCATCCTCGCTACTCGCTAGTCACTACAACTGGCGTATAGTAGGACAACCTTGAACCGTGAGTCCGTGACTGTAAGTCCTATGACCAGTCGTGACCCCTGCTCACAGGGGGGTTACACACTAACCATCACGCCACAGTCCAACTTGTGCAAACGCACTTCCGTTCCTTCATTTACTTGGTTCTTAAGTTTGTTTTGTTCTTTTATCCTTTTCTGTTCATTCTTTTTTGTTTTCTTTAATGCATGAATTTTTCTCAACTTTCATGAACTTTTTTTCCTAAATTGATGAACTTTTTAAATTAGAATATATTTTTAAAAAGTTGATGAACTTTTTTTTACAAATTTTATGAATTTTTTTCAAATGTGATGAACTTTTTTCAATTTTGATGAACTTTTTTCAAAATCGATGAACTTTTTTTTTCAAATTCGACGAACTCTTTTTTCAAAATCGATGAACTTTTTTCAAATTTGATGAACTTTCAATTGATGAACTTTTTCAAATTCAATGAACTCTTTTTCCAAATTCAATGAACTCTTTTCAAATTTAATGAACTTTTTTCATAACCATTGAACTTTTTCAAATTTTATGAACCTTTTTCTAATTCACGACCTTTTTTCATTAAAAAATTGACTATTGAAAAAAAGGATAGTTCAAAAATACGCAATAAATAGCGCGGCTGTTATGTTCTTAAAGATTCGCGTTTGCTACAAATCAACAGAGTTCTAGTGGTGTGGTGGCTAGGTGAAAAAAACATGCTGTTTATTGGCGCGAGTTCGAGTCCTTGTTCTGCCGATTTTTTGCGGTTTTTCTCGCGTGATGTTAACTGATTTCTTTCGTCCGTGGGCTGGACCACTAGCGTTGCCAGTAGGCGCCGGTTTGTTACCACAGCGCCGAACGCGCCGATTAGGCCATTGTACAATGAAAGGTGCTTAGAGAGATGCTTAGAAAAATAAACCGAGTTTTTCTGAAGCACCGGTGCCTTTTTTTTAAGAAAGGCCATCATGGCTAACTTTATTGATTGAAAATAGGGATTACATCGTCCAAAAGGTTCGAAACAAGAAAGCCCGGAGGCTCATCCGTCCAACTAAGAGAAATCTTATTACAATATCTGTAGTTAGCTAGCACATGCGCTGCTTGGTTACAAGAACGTGGGCAGTACTGAAATTTGACCTTCCCGATCAACGAAGAGAGATCCACACATTCGGCAAAAATAGCTGCTGCTTCATCCCACTATCTAGCTTGGCCATCACATGATTCTATCTCCGTTGTGGAGTCTGATTCTGCTTCAATCCGGGGGAAACCAAGTGAATTTGCAAAAGCCAATCCATCTCTCATCGCAAGGGCCTCACTGGTAACTACATTAGCTGCATGTGGTATAAATTTACACTGCGCCGCTAGGAATGTTCCCTTCTCATCCCTAATTACAGCTGCTGTAGCACCCAAACCTTCATCAATAAAAAAGGCGGCATCAACATTTAGTTTGACAAACCTGGGTTCTGGTATCCTCCATTTTTCTATGGTAGTATTCATCATCTTCTCATTAACCTGATGGTAATTATTTGCTATCGCCAATACGGACATCGGCCATTTAAAAGTAGGAGGAGGCGATCCACCATGAGTGAATTGCCGACGGATCCACCATAGATACCAGCATCCCACCACAATGACTTGCTTGACATCCAAATTAGGTTTAAAAGGAGTCGGGCTAGGTCCACCAAGGAGTAAATGTTCCAGTATGATAGAACCTGAACGATTCACCGACCGGGCTTCGGCAATTATTTCCGAGGTGCCTAATCTGCTCCAGAGTTCCCTTGCGTGAATACAATCAAATAGCAAATGCTTAATAACCTCCGCCCCATGATGACAGATTGGACATGCACCATTTGTACCTACATGTCTGTTAGTAAGGATGGATTTAAGCGGCAATATGCCGTGCAGCGCTCTCCAGCCAAAAAATTGGATTTTACATGGGATGCAAAGTTTCCAGAGTACACTCCACACTGCCGGTGTATTTGATCTGTTTGGATGTGTCGGTGCAGTTGAGTGAGCCCCAAAAGTTCGAATCCACTTAATACGGTACGTTGTACGAACAGAAAAATTCCCTTTCCGATCAGGGTGCCATGCTATAAAGTCATCAAAAGAATTGTAGTTTAATGGGATTTGTAAGATCCTGTTAACATCTACCCGATTTAGGATCGACCGAAGCAAGTCTTCATCCCATGATCCGGTGTTGGGGTCGATGAGCTCTTGAACAGTGGAAAGAATAGAATGGCCTTTCAATGATATCACCTTCCTGTCCGGGCTAGCTGGGATCCACGGGTCCCTCCAAATGTTCACATGCTCTCCTGTCCCAATTCTCCATATGTATCCCAGCTTGAAGGTCTCTAATCCTTTCATGATACTTTGCCAAGTAAACGATGCTCCATTTTTTAAGCTAGCTTGGAGTAGACTCCCATTTGGGAAATATTTTGCTTTGAGCACTCTAGCACACAAAGATTCAGGACATGTGATCAACCTCCAGCATTGTTTTGATAGCATTGCCAGGTTGAAGGAGTATAAATCTCTAAATCCCATGCCCCCTTCACTCTTGGGGTAGCATAGTTTCCACCACGAAAACCAGTGCATTTTCTTATGTTCCTCATCATCACCCCCACCAATACTGGGAAGTTAAGTCCGTGATATCCTTACAAACACCTTTGGGTATACTGAAAACAGACATGGCAAAGACCGGGATAGCCTGCGCTACCGCTTTTATGAGAATCTCTTTGCCACCAATAGATAGTACCTTCTCCATCCATCCTTTCAGTCTTTCTTTAATTCTTTCAACAAAATATTTGAAGCAATCACTTCTTTCCGCCCCCACCATTGCTGGTAGCCCAAGATATTTATCAGACAATGCTTCAGTATCAATATGTAATTCCTGGCATATTTCAGCCCTTACCACCACAGAAGTGTTAGGACTGAAGAAAACACTTGACTTTGACAAACTCACCAATTGGCCCGAACTCTGACAGTAGGTTTTCAGAACATGCTGTAAGGAAGCTGCATTTAAAATATCTGCTTTCATAAGAATTAGAGAATCGTCAGCAAATAAGAGGTGTGATACTGACGGTGCATTTCTGCACACTCTAACTCCTTCTATGCCACCAGCTTCTTCTTCATACTGCAATAGACTGGATAGACCTTCCGCGTAGAGAAGGAATAGGTATGGGGAGAGAGGATCCCCTTGTCGTATACCCCTAGTAGGGGTAAACTTATCTGTCTCTTGGGAATTGAATCTTACTCTGTAGGAAACAGAGCTAACACAAGCCATCATGAGTTCAATCCACTGACTATGAAAACCCAGAGCAACCATCATGTCATGCAAAAACGACCATTCCACCCTATCATAAGCTTTATGCATGTCCAACTTTACTGCACATAATCTTGTTTGGCCGGCCCTTTTATTCTTTATTTTATGCACACATTCATACGCTGTCAGGATGTTATCCGTGATCATCCTCCGAGGGACGAAGGCACTTTGGGTGGGAGAAATAATCTCCGGCAGAATGTTTTTTAGACGGAAAGCTAGCATCTTAGATATTATCTTGTATAAAACATTACAAAGACTTATAGGGCGGAATTGTGCTACCAGTTCGGGTGAGTCGGTTTTGGGGATCATCACAATTGTAGTCTCATTCCAGTCCGCCGGAATTATTCTGGAATTGATTGCAAGAAGTACCTCCGCTGTTATATCATCTCCCAAAATATGCCAAAACTTTTTAAAGAATATTGCATGGAGACCATCTGGACCGGGAGCCTTAATATCCCCAATACTGAACACAGCTTTTTTAACATCATACGCAGTATATGGAGCCATCAAAAAATTGTTCATCTGGTCAGTGACTTTGTGCTGTACCTTGTGTAAAATCTCTGGGTCTGTGTGCTGCACTTCTGACGTGAATAGATGTGTAAAGTAGTTCAATACATGCGAGTTCAGTTCTGGCATACCTTCAAGCCAATTGCCTCCAACATCTTTCAGTCTCTTTACAAAATTCCTTTTCCTTCTAGCTGAAGCATAAGCCTGGAAAAAACCAGTGTTGCGGTCACCACTTGTTAGCCAGGTTGCTCGGGATCTTTGCATTTCCTGTATTTCTTCTAGCTCTAGCAAGTATTCGATTAATTCAGCTAATTCCTTCCTTTGTACATCATTTTCATCATTCATAGGGCCTGCCATAGCCTTCTCAAGCTCCCTTTGTGCTTTGCGAAGGCGCTTTTTTGGCTTCTTAAGGACCCTCTGATCCCAGTCATGGAAGCTAGCATGCATTTTATTGAGTTTTTCATGTATGTTCGTGACAGTGGGATCTATCCCTGCCTCGTTCCATGCATTCATCACTTTTTCATCAAATGTCTTTTCCCTCAGCCACCGCGCTTCGAACCTTTTGGCATGAATATTGTTCGTTCCACTCGGTGGCTGTACATAGTACTCAGTATCCACAAGGAGCGGTCTGTGGTCTGAGTGATTGAACTCCATATTCTGTAGTGCCGCATGGGGAAACCGGGCAGACCACAAATCATTCACAAGCCCTCTATCGAGACGTTCCCTGATCCGACCTCGACGCCATGTATATGGATCACCGAGGTACCCAAGATCATGCAGCTCACAATCCTCAACAACTTCATGGAATGCTTGCATGTATTGGGGCGGGCGCGGATTGCCTCCTTCCTTCTCATGAAGGTACATGATTTCATTAAGGTCACCCACCAGGAGCCAAGGTAGGTTATGAGCTTGGTGTAGTCGTCGCATACGAGACCACGTTAAGTGTTTGTTTTCCCATCTAAAATCTCCATACATCCCAGTCAAACACCAAACAGAATTATTATTTTCCTCAATCGTTACATCAATGAACATAGGATCAAGAGCTAATCTATGAACATTGACATTATTATTCCAAAAAAGAACTAAACCTCCACTTCTACCATTACTCGGACAAACTAGTTTTTGGTCCATCTTCAATCTTTTCCGAAGACACTCTGCCGGATAGCTATCAAGGTGCGTCTCCGACAAAAACATCACCTTGGGGTTGCATCTTCGCTGGACATCCAGCAAAGCACGTACTGCCGGGGCGTTCCCGAGACCCCGACAGTTCCAAGCCAGTATTTTCATTGCGTCCGGTCATCCCCCTCACGGGAGGACGCCGATATCTCATTATTTTGCTGACCTTTCAGATTTTCCACTGCATCCCCATCTACTCCTTTGAATTTTTTTTATTAGCATTTTTCTGAGGTGTGTTAGCAGCCACTGATGTAATCCCTGGCAGAACATCACCCTCTAGTTGACCCACCATAGCAGCAACCTTTGAACATTTAGTCGCTCCAGGAACTAATGCTAGCACATTAACTGGTTCCTCCACTGACTGTAGGGTATCAGCCTTCGTGCGTTTGCCCAACACGTTATTATTTCTAGCCTCCAGGTTATTCATACCATTCTGCACATCTTGCTCTGTCTCCATCTCTGTATCATCCGGATTGAAGAGTGCATTGTGTCGCCAGCTTTGTGTTGCTCCCCTTCCGGCAAACACAGAAGGAGGAGCCCCACGTCCACGGCCAGGACCAAAAGCAGGGTCCCCCCGTTCAGCCTCACCTCTTCCACGTCCAGCATTTCTACCAGCCCCGCGGCCTCGACCTCTGCCTCTGCCTCCATCAGCAAGCAGAAAATCGCCCCATTCAAGTTTGGTTAAATCATGTTCTCCTGTACCGCATTCCTGATACCAATGCCCCATCAGTCCGCAGTTGCCACAAAACTCAGGTATTTTTTCATACTGGACTTGATAGAATTCAGTCTGTTCATTCTTTGTTATTCCAACAAATCTGATTAGTTTCTTCAGAACATTGAGCTCCACTTTTACTCTGACAAATTCACCCACAAAACCAGCAGGAAGTGTTGTTTGGACCTCCAGTATTTTGCCCATCTTTCTACACATGCCCATAATTGCAGCCGGGAAGAGATAGTTGTCGCAACTTGAGGATCCTAGCCCAAACAGTTATTGTATTCAGAACGATCGATTTCGGGTTCATAAATCCATCATACTCAGCTATTAGAAGCCCTTGGTTCCTAAACAGCCATGGCCCCAAATTCATGGCAGTATTCCAATCACCCAAGCATCCAAATTGAACTGTAAAAAGATTCTCATCCACCCTGCGCCAGCGAACCGGCTTTGCTGGGTTCCAGACTGATCTCATATCGGCATAGAGAGCGGAGGGACTGAAACTCTTTTCAGTGTGTACCTTCGCGATCGCAAGCCACTTGGATTCGATCTTCTCCTCTTTGAATTCCTCCTCCCAGACGAAGTGATCCTCTTCATCTTCCTGCAGTTCCAACCGGCTCAGGAGCTCTTCCACAGGTTCCTTGCCCTGACGAGATCCTCTCGGTTCTTCCTGCGACGCCATAGCAAACGCCAACAAAAAGCCCTAACTTTGGAGAGGGCGAAGTGCAAGACCCGCCTCACGTCCACACGCGCTTTCCGCCGGGTGAGATCCGGGTAGGGAGCGGGGGACGGACGGGGATTGATTGCGGCGGACGGTAGAATCAGACTCTCGACGGCGCCGCCGCCAGAGGAGTTCGAAACCCTAACTAGAGGGGAAAAAAATCTGAAGCACCGGTGCCTATTTCTACAGGAGAGACGTCTTTGGCCTCCGGCAGTCCTCAAGTTGCTAGGGTGCTATAGCATCTTTCCCCCGTCAAAGAATCTTTTTAGGTGAGGAAACAATTTTATTCCACTGCATATGCAAGCCGATAAGAGATCTGTCATAAACCCTTTTTCTAGTTGAAGATTATAGTTTATTCCTGCCACTACATATGCATGCACATCAACAAAAAGAGAGACCTGCCAAAGTCATCTCTACTCTCCAAGTTTTGACATCTTCGTTGCCCCCAAAAATTATTAGTAGAGGGTTGTATGAAACCGCACGCTACGGACAAGCTACAGCACGAATACCCAACGACGACCTCGCTCTATTGCTGGGTCAAGGCGCGGTTTCCTTCTATATCCAGCGACGAGCTAGTGACAGCTCGTCACAGCATAGAAAAGTCGAATTATATTGGGTGAGGGTGTTTCTCCGTTATAACCGATTAGAGAAGTAAAAATAGGCTTTTACTTCTCTAACCGGGACCTAGCCGATCCCTTATCCATTGTAAGAGAGTAAAATTTTACTCCTCTTCCTAAAAATCTCTTTCTATTTACTCAACCGCGCTGCGGCTGAGTAAAAGCTGCGCCTCTCCTCCACTGCCTCCACCTCCCATCTAGTGCCTCATCTGCGCCTGCGCCGCCCTTCCCACCCCCTGCCGGCGCCCACCCGCCGCCGGGGATGCTCAGTAGGCTCTGCCGATGTGCCCTACCGCTTGGATTTGCGCCACCTTTTCCCGTGGACGGTGAAAACTGGTGGATCTACGGCTACCGCCGCTGCTGCCGCCGCCGGATTTTGCGATTCCTGCCGCCGCCGCCGCCGGCTGCGCCTTGCCATGGATTGGCCAGGAAGTGGACCGGCCACAACGACTCTCCCGGGCCGCATGCAGGTACCGGTTCCTCCTCTAGCCACTCAAATCGCTCCCGCGGGAGGTTCACCGGAAATACACACTTGGTCGGCGCCCGGGCTCGGCGCTGGCGCAGCGGCTCACCGGCTCGCCGATGCCGGTCATACAGTGCGACGACTGCACGCGGAAGGTGGTGTGCCTAGTTTCTATCATGCTGCAACACCGCTGATGGGTGTTCAAGTGCACTAATGACGGGGTATGTGCTTGTTTTGATTGGGTTGTTCACCAGATTCGACGCAATTTCGGTAGCTTATCTGTATGCATGTTTGCTCATCTATGTGTGTAGGATGGATGCAAGTTTTGATATTGGAAAGAAGAATACATCGATCTATTGACAGCAAGAAAATTGATAGATGTATGTGCACTTGTTGCTATAATTGAGGCTAGAATAGATGTATGTGCACTCGTCTACTTCTTTAGAATCAAAGAGGATACAAGTGTTGAAGCTCAAAAATCCACAGATCAACAATGAAGACATAGAGAAAATATTAATCCAACTAGTGGAAGTAGTTAGGGAAATTGGATATCTTCTAAAATGTTTAATTGTGGTTCTTATTTTCTTTGGTCTTACTCTTGTGGCGAAGAATTGGTGAATTGTGTACTCCAATGTCGTTGAATGAAATAAAAAAAGCAAGCAAATGTGTTTCGGTGGCCGGTGGCCGAATATGTGATGCAAATGAAAAAAAATCACTCCACGAAGTTTAGAGGATAGGCTAGAAACAGCCAAAACTTAGTGGAGTAAATTTACTCCACTAAGTTTTGCTTCATCATTTTACTCCTCTATTTTTAGGGGACCGGTTAGAGCTGCCCTGAGCGTCCTCGTCTGACTCACTGTCGCTGTCGAACGCCACCCACGATGACTCTGACGACCACGCCGAGGAGGAGGGATGGGACGCGGCACTAGGCGGCGGCCTCTAGGAGGAGTAAATTTAGGGGTTGGATAGGCGGAGGGTAAAATTTATCCTCCCTTATAGGTTTTATTAGTACTTCGGTCAGATACGGCGTAGAGGAGGAAAATCAAATTTATCCTCCCTTATAGCCGGACAGGGATCGGTTAGAGTAGGACTTAGGTGTCCAGCCTCCTCCTCCTTTTTGTTTTGCCATTTATCTGATCCGTGACCAAGGAGGCTCCTACTCAACATGACCTGTGGCAGGGAATGTCTACCAGTGTGGTTGCAAGCTTGTGGTTTACTGCTCCATGCCGATGTTTGACACCGAACCCTATTAGGTACACCACCGCTGGCGGGCGACGACCCGTCACCACCTCCGTCATCCCCGAGGCTGGAGCCCCTAACGTGTCGCAATGGCCGTGTGCCTGTCTGCTATCAATGGCAGCAGTTTTTTGCCCTCCGGCAATCCTCAAGTTGCAAGGCAGCTAGCTATAGCATCTTCCCCCGTCATAGCATACTTTTAGATGACCAAATAATTTTATTCCACTGCATATGCAAGCCGACAAGTGACCTGTCGTAAACCCTTTTTTAGTTGAAGATTGTTTTTCATTCCTGCCACTACATATGCATGCCCATCAATAAAAAGAGAGATCTGCCAAAGTCATCTCTACTCTCGAAGTTTTGACATCTTCGTTGTCCCCAAAATTATTAGTAGAGGGTGGTATGAAACCGCACGTTACGGACAAGCTACGGCACGAATACCCAACGAAGACCTCGCTTCCTATTCTATTGCTGCATCAAGGCGCGGTTTCCTTCTATATCCAGCGATGAACTAGTGGCAGCTCGTCACAGCACAAAAAAGTCGAATTAAATTGAGCAGGTGAGCGAGGACAGGACACCCTTGATTGGGAAAACAAACTAGCTGAAATGATATTGTACACTTACGACCCATTGTGAGATATCAGAACTTGAAAATTGGCCGCTAAGCTGGATAGCTTACCGACTGTTTGGATTAAGTAAGAGCATCTCCAGCCGTTCGGCCCCCCAGGGCGCCAAAAAAGAGCGGCCTGGGGGCGAGCCGACGCTAGATTGGTCCCTGGGGTTCGTTTCTCCCCAGCCACGCCCCAGGTGCCGCCCCAAGGCGCCCCATATTCGAACTCCATTGTTCCCGCTCAAAAAAACAACAAACCGGCGATCATCGCAATAGTTCGGCGATTCGGTGCCACAGTTCGGCGATCAAATAAAAGGACACGTAGTAGTTTGGCGTACAAAAAAAGAAGGACGCGAAAGGAGTACATCAAACGTCGAGCTCAACCTCCAGCGTCGTCGGCGGCGTACGCGGGCTGGGAGGAGTCGGCGCGGCTTCCGGGCTGGTCAGCGCGGCTTCTGTGCTGCTGGGAGCGGCGGAGGCATCGTCGGTGGGGCTGGGCGTCGCGGAGGCATCACCATCAGTCGGGCTTGGCGGCGGCATCGGCGTCGCCGGTATCTGGTTCAGGATCCGTCGCGGCGCGGGGCATCACGTACTTCTTCGGCGACATGGCGGGCAGAAGGGTAGGGAGGAGGCGGGGGTTTGGCGGGAGGAATGGAGAAGAGAGGGAAGCGGGAGGAAACGGCGAGAAAAGGGCTTCCTGTCGCCGACAGAGCTGTCCCACACCGCTTTTCGCTTCTGCCGGTGCGCCCAGGCGACACCCGGCCGCTTGGGTTCGGGGCGGGATCGCCGGCTCTGGATTTCGCCCAAACCGGCGCTAAGCGAGATCCTGGGGGCGCGACTGGACCGATTTTCGGGCACCGGCGCTAAAAATTCGGCGGGGGGGGGGGGGGGGGGGGGGGGGGGGGGGGCTGTTGGGGGCGCGGCTGGAGATGCTCTAAGAACGGCCTGCTTGCAGTCTCGGTCAAGATCTAATCCCGTTCTTATCATCGCCCAATAAACTTGTATTTTAATCACAAGCCATGCTAGCTTAATTAGTCCATGGCCTCTCCAGCTTGCAGACACATAAGAATATTGCTGCGTTGCAGTAGACCACAATCGGCTCTGGGGAGGAACAATGGCTGGCCGTAAATCCAAGGTCCCCAAATGGCCGGAAGTAAAAGGTATCAATGACTACGCAGTAGCATTTGGTTGCCTGGCGATGGCAACCAGAGGGCTGGGCTTTCTCGTGGTTACCTGAACCACCGTCGTTCTTCTTGGTGGATTCGTCTCCATACTGCAGAAGAAGGATTTTTGGTCTCTCACGATGATTACATTCATACAAATAGTCGGGTTAGTCCTACTCCTTAGTTTTTCTCTATTATTTCCCAGGATATTTCCCCCTAGACAATGGGACCAATAGTAAAAGTTACACGGACATAGTTGTATTGGGTTTCATACTGACCATTGGCGATTAGTTATCATGAGCTTCATCTTTTTGAACTTACTAGCTTCAATTGTTCTTTTGTATCCAATATATGCAAGCTTTGCAAAAGGAAGAACTATTGTCTATTTTAAATAAACTTACTTCAGAAAAACGAAGGTAGAAGTTCTGACTCATTTATTAATTAAGAGAGAATAGAGATTGTTTGGGTTACAACAACACCTCTTAAAACTTTACTCTCCTGGCATGATTGTTCCAAATTTCTTAGCACCCGCGACCACCCAAATTTCTTAGCACCTGCGGCCAGAAGACACATGCATTTCTTTCATTTCAAATGGTCCATGAGGTGAGAATGATGAGGGAAGTCATAGCCTTTTCTTCTGGGATAACCCAATCTACCAATCTTTGGTGGAGCTCAACAATTGTCACGTCGAAGTATCGACGTGCACAAGTTGGATCCAATCCTTGAGCATACCATGTAGCCTTATTGTGTAATATCACTTCAAGGATAGAAGATCAACGGACTCTTGTTCCCATTTACAAAGGAGGCAAAGGCCACAATTTGGCCATCCACGTTCTGCCATGCTGTCCGCGGGCTAAATATTAGTTTGGATCACCAACCAAGCAAAGAACTTAACATTAGGTAATGCTGAAGCTTTCCACAGCCTATGCTCCAAAGGAGAGCGAATTGTGCCAAGAAGTTGAGCCTTGTAAGAAGACTCAATTGTGCAGTGCCTTCCTAACAATGGCATCGTCTGCTTACTCCACTAGGTGGAAGTCAGGAGAGTGGCCCATAAATCTGAAAATTGGTGACAGTTTTCAAAGGAGAAGGTCGATGTCATTTTGATCTTTGAAACCCACATTGTCCTTGAGGGCATCTCAAACTTTCTAGTTCTTTCTTGTTTAAGCCGCATAAATTAGGAGGGGTGTTGTCTTTCATTGTGTGGTCTTGCACCCAAGGTGATTTCAAAAACAATGTCCGCGCACCGTTCCCCACAATGAGGGTCATGGACGCATAGAACAAATCGTAGTCCGTGTCGTTACAAGGTTTGCTCCTTCCAATTCACATCTTGGTTGGCTCATTCCAGCAAGACCAAAACCAACGTAGTCTAAGATCCCTAGCATTTTGTTTTTGCATATTTAACACTCCAAGGCCCCCCTAGCCTATCGGTCGGCAAACGACATCCCGATTTGACTTTGAATCTTGCACCCATGGTCTTGTATGCTCCCACCCAAAGGAAGGTACTCTTGAGTTTGTTGACATTGTGTAGGGTGCTAGGGGGACGATCAGAGGTGTGATGAAGTATATAGACCGCTTGGGACAATAGCACCGAATTGACAAGACGCCTATGGAAGTATGTTTTAGCCATTCCAAGTGAACAACTTTCAACGCCACCTTGTCCTTAAGGAATTGGAAGTCACTCCTTCTTGAGTTGCCACACCGAGAGGGGAGGCCCAAGTACTTCATGGGAAAAATGCCAGGGCAACTGCAAGGCTTTTGTCGTGGATGTAACACGACAGATGCCCTAGCAAAAGGACTTAGGTGTGGAGCCATCGCAGCTAGGTTAGCTTAAAGGGGTTAAACAAGTCAAAGGACACAGAGAGTTTTACCCAGGTTCGGCCCCTCTCAACGAGGTAAAAGCCTACTCCTGCTTTCGATTATATTGCTTGTGTTTCGATTACCAGGGAGCCAATACGCTTGACCTAGTGCTCGATCAGTTGTTTCTTGAGTTAACCCGCCGCCGGGTCACCCCTTTATATAAGGTTGATGCCTAGTGGCTTACAGAGTCCTGGCCGCCTCACACAAGCGTGACCGGCTCGGTTTCCAACTAAACTTGCCTTACAATACAAGTTAACATTTGGCGGTTCATCTCTCTGGGCCGTGAGTCGCCTCCGGGCCTTGGGCCTTCAACTAGCTTGATTCACGAACCGCCAGCTTCATGCTTAAGTCACCAATGACATGACCCGGCCCCTCCTGGGCGGGTCATACCTAAGAGTTATATCCCCAACAGTTTTGAAGGATGCCTGCTAAGTTTATGTGCACACAACAAAGAGGTACAACTAAGCTCTTGTGAAAGTTGATGGGTAGAACGGTTGTCGGGGGGATGAACCACGGGCAGGAAACGGAACCCGGATCTTTTTCAAAACATCAGGGCCAGCATCGCCCCTGAGGCTGGCTCGCACTGGGCCGGGTCCCTCGACCCGGCCAAGCCCCTCAACCCGGCCGAACTCTTCGACACAACCAAGCGGCAACCCAGCCCTGCCGGCTGGCGCAAGCCGGCAGAACCCAGCGCATCAAGGCTTCCCCAACAAGCTAGCTCCCCTGTGGCGTATTCCTCCACCCGGCCACGGGTCAGCTCCCATCCCATCCTAGCCATACGATGGGACGAGTCTCCATTCAGAGACAGCGAGGCAACAGTGCCCCACCCACTCCTCTGACTGGCAGAGGCATGGCAACAATGCCCCACCTACCCTGCTGACCGAGGTCGGTGTGACTACAGCATGCCCGTTGTCACTGCTGACGACAGTAGACGGCCACCAGGCGGAGCGACACTGTAGCAGATTCGACCCGGCCACTCTGTGACGTTCGACAAGGCAAAGAACAACGCGTCCTGGCACGAGGGGCCCTCACCCGGAGAACCCGGTGAGCCCTGACACCCGGCGGGTTCCAGCACCGGCTTCCCGGACGATGACAACCCGGCCCCACGGCCTTGAAACTTTACCGTTGTAACCCTGGGGGGTTGACCTATAAAACTCCCTAGGAGGCCTCCATGCACGGGGGCGAAGCAATCAGTAGAACACACATCCATACACACGCAAACCAGGGAGAAGGAACAGCCTAAGCATTGGCCTGCCTTCCTTCTTCCTCCAAACAGCTCTAGGAGCAACTCTACCGTATCATATAAACCAACCTCGGCAGGACTAGGGGTGTTATCTCTCCGGAGAGCCCCGAACCTTGGTATGTCTTGCTTCCCTCGCTCCCTCATGCTGACCTCTCCTTTGGAGCCCACCGGTGCCCTCAAGCCTCCTCCTCTATTAGCCATCCTTTGGCATCTGCCTTGCACCCACCACGACAGTTGGCGCCCACCGTGAGCCAGCTCAAGGTCCCGACAGGAGTCATGTTCCAGGCGGGGCTCCCTTCCAACACCGACGAGCCAGTCTCGCTGGCGGACGATGTCATAGACGTCCTCGCCGCCTCCTTCGCCGCGCTACACATCTCCGATACGCCCGCGGCCAACGAGTACCCCAGTGGGGTGCTTGACATCTCCGACTCCCCCATCTTCCTCGGCGACGGCGCTTCCACCAGGGCGATGGACCTCTGTGTTCGGGTGGAAGTATTCGCCACCGACACCAGCGCCTCTTCTTCGTCCAGTGTGGCGCGGAAGGCCGCCGAAGCCAGGGCCGCAGCGAACCGCGCCCGTGAGGCCAGCCCGCTGCACGCCATGATGTAGAGCCTCCGCATCCCCATCACCATCGATGTCGATGCCTCCTACGCTGCCGAAGCCCGGGCCCGGCTGGAGCAGGATCGCCAGCGCCTGCTGGATCTGTCTAAGACGCTCGCTACCACGCAGAACCGGCTGGACTCCGCTCAACGTGAGCGCGACGCCGCCTACGGCTACACGCCTGCCGTCGCCGAGCCGACCCGGATCACCGACATGCGGGCCTAGGGCGGCGCCATCGGTCGCGCCTTTGGCGTAATCCCTCCCGTCTACGAAACCCCCGTGAAGAACGTGCATGCCGCCCAGGCGGCCGCGGTCGTCCTGGACCAGCTCCAGGGCGAGGTGTTGAAGGACCGTCTGAAGCGGGTGAACGACCTCTTCGACGCGGCCAACGCGCAGCAGGACCGCCTCAACCAGCTCAACAAGCCCGCGAGATCCGGCTCGCACTGCACAAACAACCCCGAGGACCAGCAGAACACGGTGTCTTCACCACCCGACGAAGCTCATTCCGGCCGCACCCGGATCCGGCGCAACCGCGCTTCGGCAACTGCCGGCGGCTTGGCCGATGAGCCGGCTCCAGAAGATCGGCGCCAACATGACCCTCCCCCGCGACCCGACCCCTCCCCCACCCCCGCGCAGAGCGGTCGCTAGCCAGCTAGGCCCGCGCGCCATCAACGACACTGACGCTCGCCACCGCCTCGACCAACTCGCTCTCTCCTTGGAGTTGGATGAGAACAACACAGTCGACCGGGCCTGCTTCGGCCGGCGCATCCGGGATGAGCCCTTTCACAAAGTGTTCACGCTCCCCCGCGACACCCCCAAGTACAACGGCACCGTCAAGCCGGAGGACTGGCTCATCGACTACACCACCGCCATCAGCATCATGAGCAGCAATCGCCGACTCATCATACGCTCTGCCCCGCTCATGCTCTAGGGTCGGCCCGCACGTGGCTGAACAGCCTGCCAGCTTGCAGCATCAACGCGTGGGTCGACTTCGAGCAGGCCTTCATGCGCAACTTCACTGGCACCTACAAGCGACCCGACCGTCCCAGCCAGCTCGCCATGTGCGTGAAGGGGCCGACGGAGACTGGCCTCGAGTACCTCGCACGCTAGACCGAACTCTGGAACAGCTGCGAGGGCGTCCACGAGGTCCAAGCCATCCAGTACTTCGTGAGCGGGTGTCGAGACGACACCCTCCTCAAGCACAAGCTCCTGCGCTCCGAGCCGGCTACCATGGCCGCACTCATGGTGACGGCGGACAAGTGTGCCAACGCCGACTCCGCAATGAAGATCCAAGTGGCGCTGGACGAAGCCGGCAAGGCAAAGCTGGTCCCCCCTCCCAAGCCATCCGGCAAGAACAACCGGCAGTAAAACAACTAGTAGAACAACAAGTGCAAGGCCGACCAGCCGGCCCAGCGCTACGACAACCGCCTCGTCACGGCCGCCGAACAGGCACCCGCGACCGAGCCAGCCGCCAAACGCCGGTAAACTGGCAAGACGGCATGGCAACCCGCCATGAGCTTCGAGGAGATGCTTGACGCTCCCCGCAAGCAGCACAGTGGCGCGAGGCCGTCCACACACACGCTCCGGAACTGTGCAATCACCAAGTGCATCATGAGGGGCGATACCCCGCATCCTCCGGCTCTGGTTCCTGGAGTGGGGCCACCGCATGTGCGATGCACGACGACTTCTACCCCGCCTAGAACACGACCTATGTTGTCTTCACCAGCCTTGGGGACGACAAACGTAGCGAGTGCCTGCTCCGGCAGGAACTGAACACCGTCGTCCCGGCCAAGCCGGAGTACATGCATTGGTCGGATCACCCGGTCACCTGGGGCCGAGATAACCACCCGGCCGTCATGCCAAACCCGGGTGGCTATGCCCTCATCCTCGACTCCACCATCATTGCGCCCTGACGCATGTGCAAGTTCTCCCGAGTCCTCATCGATGGCGGCAGCAGCATCAACATCCTCTATCATGACACCATGACCAAACTCGGCCTTGAGGCCAAAGACTTGGAGCCGACCCGGACGATCTTGCACGGCATTGTGCCCAGCCTCTCCTGCTCCCCGATAGGCCGTATCCGACTCGACGGCCTATTCGGCACCCGTGACCACTTCCGACGCAAGCCGCTCTGGTTCGAGGTGGTGGACCTGTCCAGCGCGTACCACGCGCTGCTGGGCCAGCCCGCACTCACCAAGTTCGTGGCGGTCCCCCACTATGCCTACTTGAAGATGAAGCTGCCGGGTCCGAAGGGCCTCATCACCTTCACTGACGACTACCACAAGTCCCTAGAGTGCGCCCAAGCAGGCACCAAACTGGCCGAGTCACTGGTCATAGCCGAGGAGCGGCGCCAGCTCGACCGGATTGTTGCGCTGGCCAACGAGATGCCAGTCGTGTCAGCTTCAGCCAAGTAGCCGTCCGACGAGGCCTTGTTCCAGCGCTCCAAGGAGACCAAGAAAGTCAAGCTGAACCCGGAAGACCCCAACTGCAGCAAGTACATCATCGTGGGCGCCCGCCTTGACAATAAATAGGAAGGCGAGCTCGTCGACTTCCTTCATGAGAATCGGGATATCTTTGCATGGACCCCAAAGGACATGCCAGGTATTCCGAGGAAGTACGCCGAGCACAAACTCCACGTCCGCAAGGACGCCAAGCCTATCCGTCAACCCTTACGTCGTTTTTCCGGAGAGAAGAGAAGAACCATCGATGAGGAGGTCGTCAAGATCTTGGCGCCGGCTTCATCATGGAAGTGTTTCACCCCGAGTGGCTGGCCAACCCATTCCTCGTCCTGAAGAAGAATAAGACCTGGCGCATGTGTATAGACTACAGCAGCCTGAACAAGGCCTGCCCCAAGGATCCATTCGCCCTCCCGCGGATCGATCAAGTTATGGACTCCACCGCCGGTTGTGAGCTCCTGTCCTTCATGGATGCTTACTCCGGCTATCACCGGATAAAGCTGGACCCGGCTGACGCCCTGAAGACGTCCTTCATCATGCCCTTCGGGGCATATTGCTACAGCACCATGTCATTTGGCTTGAAGAATGCCGGTGCCATCTTCCAGCGTTGCATGCGGAAATGCCTGCTTCCACAACTCGGCTGCAATATCCACGTCTACGTGGACGACATCGTGGTGAAGACCAAGCGGCACCTCATAATCCTCGATGACCTGAAGGAAACCTTTCCCAATCTGCGCGAGTACTAGATCAAGATCAACCTGGAGAAGTGCGTCTTCGGCGTGCCGACCGGAAAGCTACTCGGCTTCCTCGTCTCGGAGCGCGACACTGAGGCAAATCCGAAGAAGATCAAGGCCATCGAGCGCATGGGCCAGCCGCCTCGGCTGCGCAATGTCTAGAAATTCACCGGATGCTTGGCCTCGGTCAGCCGGTTTCTCAGCCGGCTGGGTGAGAGGGCCTTGCCCCTGTATCAGCTAATGAAGAATACGACACCATTCGAGTGGAACGACCAGGCGGACAAAGCCTTCCGGGATCTCAAGCGCATGCTCTCCACTTCACCCGTCCCGGGCGCGCCGACTGAGAAGGAGCCGCTGTTGATCTACATAGCCGCCACCTCACGGTCGGTCAGCATGGTGATGGTGGTCGAGCGACCAGAGAAGGGCAAGATCTAGTCTGTCGAGCACCCGGTCTATTACCTGAGCGAAGTGCTTTCCGCCTCCAAGCAGAACTACCCGCACTAACAGAAGATGTGTTACGGTGTGTATTTCACCGCCAAGAAGTTGAAGCAGTATTTCCAAGAGCATGTTGTCACCGTTATGAGCACAGCCCCCATCGGCGAGATCATGGGTTGCTGGGATGCCTCTGGCCGGGTCGCCAAGTGGGTGATCGAGCTAACCGGCCACACCATCCTCTATGAGCCCTGCACCACGATCAAGTCCCAAGTTCTAGCCGACTTTCTCGTCGACTGGACCGAGACCAAGTACCTGCCACCGCCGCCGGATGCGACGCACTGGCACATGCACTTCGACGGCTCCACGATGCGCCCTGGCATGGGAGCCGGCATCGTGCTATCTTCCCCGAAGGGCGACTGGCTTCGCTACATGCTCCAGATCCACTTCGCCGCCTCCAACAATGTTCCTGAGTATGAAGCCCTTGTGCATGGCCTCCGGCTTGACAAGGAACTCGGCTTCTGATGCAACTTGTGATACGGTGACTCGGATCGGGTGGTGCAGGAGTGTTCCGGTGAATGGGACACCCGCGATGCCAACATGGCCAGCTACTGCCTTGACTTGGCTTCCGTGCCACATCCGCAGTCCAATGGCCACGTCGAGCGGGCCAATGACCTCATTCTATCCGGCATCAATCCACGACTCGTGGAGCCGGTCGTCCGTTCACCCGGCAGCTGGCTCTATGAGTTGCCGGCCATTCTCTGGAGTCTCCGCACAACACCAAACCGGTCGACCGGGCTGACCCAGTTCTTCCTCGTCTATGGAGCCAAAGCCGTCATCCCGACCGACATCGAGTTCGACTTTCCGCGAGTCATTATGTACACCGAATCTAAAGGCAAGGAAGCCCGCTAAGACGGCTCGACCTACTGGAAGAAGGACACCTCCTGGCACTCAGCCGATCAGCCATCTATTAGCAAGGCCTGAGGCACTACCACAGCAAGAAGATCAAACCCCTCACGTTTCGCGAGGGAGACCTCGTCCTCCGACTTGTCCAGCAGCAAGCAGGCCGATACAAGTTGTCCTCCCCATGGGAAGGCCCCTTCATCGTCAGCAAGGCCCTGTGTGACCACAACGCATACTACCTCATCGATGCCCGCAAGTCTAACAAGCGCAAGAGAGACACCGCTGGCGAAGTGACAACTCGGCTGTGGAAAGCAGAACTCCTCCACCCATTTTACAGTTAGCTGTGTGCACATATGTATCACTACCTTTTGTAACCGCATGAAAACTATGGGGTCCCCGAACGATGCTTGGGGGCTGCCCTTTCTGACCAAATTATTGTGTCTCACACACTTGTGCAATTTAAAAAAAACGCCACGACCGGGTTGACTCGCTCAAACCCGGGGGCTCGGGGGCTGGCCGGCTTGACCACCACCCACAGCCTTCCTTAGTAAACCTTGGCGTGTTCAGGTCGCCCGGTCCTACACTTCGCCCTACGCCACAGAACCGGCTTTGGCTGTTGGCCGGCAAGAAACATGGGTCAAAGCACCAGCACGCCACGAATACTAAGTCAGGTCCGCCGGGTTCGCCAACCCGGCCCCGCCACCTTAACTTTCCGCACGACCGGCTGCTCGCCAACCGGCTTTGCCAGATTGCCGCCAGCCGGCCCAGCGGGTGTTTCGCTCGTGCTCAACGTTTGAAGAGCCTAAGTACTGCATAGCCATTTCAAGGGACGAACTCCTTGTCACGGACCGGAGCCCGACCGTTCGACTCGTGGGGGGGGGGGGAGGGGAGCCCGAGAAGGTAAGCAAGCAAGAAAACGGCTCAAAAAACAGAAGCAAAAGTGCAAACACTCACGAAAAATTTACATCACAAATTAAAACAGGCCCAAGGCCAAAGTTCATTACATTACACCCAAAACCCCCCTAGTGAGTGGGTGGGTGGACCTGCTACCTAACAGAAAATTGTTGCAAAGATAAAATAGGACGGCTCGGCTTCAGGCGTCTCTGGTGTCGGGTTGCACAGCTGCCAGTTCTCCCACGGCGGCCTCCGGGTTTACCAAGGTGCCGGTATCTCCCACCTTGGCGTCCTCATCCCCATAGACGCCCTTTGGAGCTGCCCTCTGGATCGTCCAGAAGAAAGCCAAAGTCATCAGCAGGAAAGACTCCACCATCATCCGTTCGCTCCGGTTGGAACTCGTCGTGGATGGCGAACCCGACAATGTAGCTGGCCTGAGCGGCGATGCGTCCGACCTCCGCCTGCAACTAGAGCTCCGCGCCACCTCACTGGCCCATAAGCCGATCC
Organism: Triticum aestivum; assembly: GCF_018294505.1. Lineage (NCBI taxonomy): Eukaryota > Viridiplantae > Streptophyta > Magnoliopsida > Poales > Poaceae > Triticum > Triticum aestivum. Next base: position 803,819,642 of record NC_057801.1, on the reverse strand, counting down.
AGCGCCAGATCCGGATGCCAAGACATCACAAATCGGAGCGCCATCTCATCCCCAGCATGAGCGGCAGAGACCCGCCACGCGTGAATCCGCTCCAAACCCGCCTCCAACCACCGCGCCAGCTGCGAGAAGATGTTTGGTGCAATAGCGCCAGGCTAGGGGGCCGCCGTCATCCCTGTGCCGGCCTCAGAGAGTCATGCTATCTTCTCGCCCAAGACTCGTAGACGAGCTTCGGCGGCGACCATGATCTCCGGGAAGGTCCAGGCGACCTGCGGGTTGGTCCCAGAGCCCACGCCCCCCTGTGGATCCCACTTGAAGTGGACGGCCTTCTCTGCCACCCTGTGTGTCTCCAGGAAGTGCCCTATCAAAAGAATAGCAAGACGAGTCAGCAACAAAGAAAGGAAAGCCGGCTCGTCAACCCGGAAGAATCCAAAGAAAGTACTTACTGGCCAAGGTCTCGTCTAGGTGCTGTGGTTCAAGCAACATACCGTGCCGCTCCCTGGTGATGGCACGGTCACGGCCCTGAAGCGCCTTATCTAGGTCGGCAACCTTGGCGAGGGCCGCCTTCAGTTCGTCGTCCTTGGCCACGGCCGCCTCCTAGTACTCCTTCCGGCGGTGGAGCTCCGCCTGGTGGGCCTTCCGTAGCTTGGCCCCCAGCGCCTTCAGATGCTCCACCTCGGCCTAGAGCTGACCCTTGTCATCGGCCAGCTTGTCGCGTTGCTGGCCGGCTTCAGCAAGGGCCTACTGGGCCTCCGCCGCCTTGGCCGCCTCCGTCTTGAGACAATCCACCTCGGCCTGCAGCCGCCTCTTGTCACCAGCTAGCCGCTCCTGCAGCTGGCCGGCATTAGCAAGCGCCCGCTGGGCCCCCTCCGCCTCCACCTTCAGCTCCACCGCCTCGGCCCGGAGGCGGCCGACGTCAAAAACGACCTGGTCGTACTGATAGCCGGCTCAGAACAGCCGGGTTCGCCAGGACGGCACCTCGACCGCAGCAGCTGCACGATGAAGGTTCAGAAATAGAAGAAAAGACTGCTTTAAGATTCAACCCAACTACTACGTAGTTGGCAAGAATCTCAGGGGCTACACCCAGTGGGTGCACTAGTGCGCCCACTAAAAGAGCATGCAAGAAAGTTACCGTCAGCGACGCGGAGTGCCTCCTCCTTGGCGGCGAGCTGCACTTTGATTTGTCGGCTCTTCACCATGAACCAGTTGATGACACCCACCCGGTAGGAGTCCAGTTGTTGCAAGGAACGATAATCAGCACAAGACAACAGTTTAAGATTCGACCCAACTACTATGTAGTTGGCCTGAATCTCGAGGGCTACACCTAGTGGGTGTGCTAGTGCGCCCCCACTAGAGAACAACAACAAGAAAAATCGGAAGACAAATGGAAGAAGTTTACCGTCACGGCGCGCTCCAGCTCCCGTGCCCGCTCTGTCTCGGAGTGAACATAGGCCTAGACCCTCCGCCACCTCCGCGCGGGTGCCCTGGCCGCGCCCCCCTCCGACGGCGGCATGAAGACCGTTGCCGCCGGCTCCATGCCCGCCGGTACCTCGGGCCACGCCGGCTCCTCGTCAGCCGACGCCCATGCCGCGGTAGCGCTGGCCCAAGCCCGCGCCGATGCCGCATCCAGCTCCGCCTCGGCCCGGTTCCGATAAAGCCAGGCCAGGCCCTTAACATCGGCTGGGTCCAGGCCGAGGTCCAGATTGGCCACCTTCTCGTCCCGCTCGATGATGCTGGACCGGGTTTTCCGGATAACGGTGCCGCCAAGGGACACGGCCTCTGACGCCGCCAGCGCTAGCGATACGGGTGACCTGAAGCACATCAGACTAAAAAAGCAAGACCCAAGAGAAACCACTCGGCGAGTCACCAGAATTCAGCAGAAGAAAGCTTACCCAGGTACCACCGGAGCTGGTGGCCTTGCCGGCGCCGCCTGAGGACTGTGCAGCCTCTTCTTGGTGAGCGGCTTCGTGCCGGCTGTCGGATCCACCGTGCGCTTCGCGACCGGATTCTGGGGCGCCACGTCCGCCTTCTCATGCGGCCGGCTAGCCACCACCATCCCGGGAGAAGAACCGGCCGTGGCCGCGTCGCCGCCTCCTCCGATCGCCGTCATTGCATCGACGGTTTTCATCAACACATCCGCCGATTGCCAACGTCTCAACAAGTCAAACACAAGAAACTTACCCGCATGGCGCCCCGCGCCAGCATCGGTGTCATCCGCCTCTGGCTCCTCAAGCTGCGCCACCGCCTCCTCCGAGTCGGCCCGCGCCACTTGCGTTGGCACCCGGTCAAATGGATGCCGGCTGTCATTCAGTAGCACCTCCCTTGTCGCATAGGGGTGGATGAGAAGATGAGAAGCAGCAAAATATGAAGACCAAGGACTCACCAGCGTTGCCGGGCGCGCCGGGCTCTATGGAGGCTTCCCGAACTCCCAGTCCTCCGTCAGCCCGGCCTTGGAAATTTCGTTGACCCGGCGGGCGACCTGATCCGCCCCCAAGCGCAGTTTCGACATCCTGGTGGGGTCTTGAAGGCCCGTCATAAGGCCGATGATGTGGGAGCGGTTCTGCAGCGACAACACCCGACGCGCGATGAAGGCAGCAATAAGATCTGTGCCGCTGAACCCCTCCTGCTCCTTCATCTCCACCACCCGCTAGCACAGGTTGAGCACCTCCTGCGATGGGTTCCTGGGGAAGTAGGTCCAGTTCCTCTTCTCTTGCGGCATCTGCTACGTCCTGAGCTTGCGTTGGTTTTCCTTGAAGAGGAAAGGGTGATGCAGCAATAGTACCGTAAGTATTTCCCTCAGTTTTTGAGAACCAAGGTATCAATCCAGTAGGAGGCTCCTCAAAAGTCCCACGCACCTACACAAACAAACAAAGAACTCGCAACCAACGTAATAAAGGGGTTGTCAATCCCTTCACGGCCACTTGCAAAAGTGAGATCTGATAGAGATAATATGATAAGATAAATATATTTTTGGTATTTTATAATATAGATTGGAAAAGTAAAGATGCAAATAAAAGTAGATTGAAAGCTTATATGATAAGAGATAGACCCAGGGGCCATAGGTTTCAGTAGTGGCTTCTCTCAAGATAGCATAAGTATTACAGTGGGTGAACAAATTACTGTCGGGCAATTGATAGAAAAGCGAATAATTATGAGATTATCTAGGCATGATCATGTATATAGGCATCACGTCCGTGACAAGTAGACCGACTCCTGCCTGCATCTACTACTATTACTCCACACATCGACCGCTATCCAGCATGCATCTAGAGTATTAAGTTCATAAGAACAGAGTAACACATTAAGAAAGATGACATGATGTAGAGGGATAAATTCATGCAATATGATATAAACCCCATCTTTTTATCCTCGATGGCAACAATACAATACGTGCCTTGCTGCCCCTGCTGTCACTGGGAAAGGACACCGCAAGATTGAACCCAAAGCTAAGCACTTCTCCCATTGCAAGAAAGATCAATCTAGTAGGCCAAACCAAACAGATAATTCGAAGAGACTTGCAAAGATAACTTAATCACACATAAAAGAATTCAGAGGAGATTCAAATATTTCTCATAGATAAACTTGATCATAAACCCACAATTCATCAGATCTCGACAAACACACCGCAAAAAGAGTTACATCGAATAGATCTCCAAGAAGATCGAGGAGAACATGGTATTGAGATCCAAAAAGAGAGAAGAAGCCATCTAGCTAATAACTATGGACCCGAAGGTCTGTGGTAAACTACTCACAACTCATCAGAGGGGCTATGGTGTTGATGTAGAAGCCCTCCATGGTCGAATCCCCCTCCGGTGGAGCGCCGACGAATGCTCCAAGATGGGATCTCGTGGATACAGAAGGTTACGGTGCTGGAAATAGTTTTCGTTGTCGCCTTTGATGTTCTTAGAGTACATGGGTATATATAGGAGGAAGAAGTAGGTTGGTGGACGCCCGAGGGGCCCACGAGATAAGGGGCGCGCCTAGTAGAGGTGGGCGCGCCCTCCACCCTCATGGCCGCCTCGACCGCTTCTTGACTTGCACTCCAAGTCCTCTGGATCACGTTCATTCCAAAAATCACGCTCGCGAAGGTTTCATTCCGTTTGGACTCCGTTTGATATTCCTTTTCTTCGAAACACTGAAATAGGCAAAAAACCAGCAATACGGGTTGGGCCTCCGGTTAGTAGGTTTGTCCCAAAAATGATATAAATGTGTAAAGTAAAGCCCATAAGCATCCAAAACAGGTAATATAATAGCATGGAACAATAAAAAATTATAGATACGATGGAGACGTATCAAGCATCGCCAAGCTTAATTCCTACTCGTCCTCGAGTAGGTAAATGATATAAACAGAATTTTTGATGTGGAATGCTACCTAGCATAATTCTCAATGTAATTTTCTTTATTGTGGCATGATTGTTCAGATCCAAATGATTCAAGATAAAAGCTTATAAAACATAAAAAATAGTAATGCTTCGAAGCATACTAACAAATAATCATGTCCTATCAAAATAGCATAGCCAAAGAAAGCTTATCCCTACAAAATCATATAGTTAGGCCATGCTTCATTTTCATTACACAAAATACTCCCATCATGCACAAACCCGGTTTCAGCCAAGCAATTGGTTCATACTTTTTAACGCGCTTCAGCTTTTTCAACTCTTACGCAATACATGAGCGCAAGCCATGGACATAGCACTATGGTGGGATATGGTGGTGGTTTTGAGGACAAAAAAGGGAGAAGATAGTCTCACATCAACTAGGCGTATCAACGGGCTATGGAGATGCCCATCAATAGATATCAATGTGAGTGAGTAGGGATTGCCATGCAACGGATGCACTAGAGCTATAAATGTATGAAAGCTCAATAAAAGAAACTAAGTGGGTGTGCATCCAACTCGCTTGCTCACGAAGACCTAGGGCACTTTGAGGAAGCCCATCATTAGAATATACAAGCCAAGTTCTATAATGAAAAATTCACACTTAGTATATGAAAGTGACAACATAAGAGACTCTCTATCATGAAGATCATGGTGCTATTTGGAAGCACAAGTGTGGAAAAGAGATAGTATCATTGTCCCTTCTCTCTTTTTCTCTCATTTTTTATATATTTTTTATTTGGCCTTTCTCTTTTTTTATTTGGCCTTTCCTTTTTTTGGTGGGCTCTTTGGCCTTTTTTTATTTTCTCTTTTATTTTCTCTTTTTTGTTCTTTTTAGTCCGAAGTCTCATCCCCACTTGTGGGGGAATCATAGTCTTCATCATCCTTTCCTCACTTGGGACAATGCTCTAATAATGAAGATCATCACACTTTTATTAATTTACAACTCGAGAATTACAACAACACTTAGAACAAAATATGACTCTATATGAATGCCTCTGGCGGTGTACCGGGATATGCAATGAATCAAGAGTGACATGTATGAAAATTATGAGGGTGGCCTTGCCACAAATACAATGTCAACTACATGATCATGCAAAGAGCAATATGACAATGATGGAGCGTGTCATAATAACGGAACGGTGGAAAGTTGCATGGCAATATATCTCGGAATGGCTATGGAAATGCCATAATAGATAGGTATGGTGGCTGTTTTGAGGAAGGTAAATAATGGGTGCATGATACCGGCGAAAGTTGCGCGGTATAATAGAGGCTAGCAAAGTGGAAGGGTGAGTGTGCGTATACCCGTGGACTCATTAGTCATAAAGAACTCATATACTTATTGCAAAAGTCTACTTGCCCTCGAAGCAAAGTACTACTACGCATGCTCCTAGGGGAAGGGCTGGTAGGAGTTAACCATCACGCGATCCCGACCTCCACTCATAAGGAAGATAATTAAAAGAGCACCTCATGCAACAAATTTGTCACACAACTTTTACCATACGTGCATGCTACGGGACTTGCCAACTTCAACACAAGTATTTCTAAATTTCATAATTACCCACTAGCATGACTCTAACATTACCACCTCTATATCTCAAAACAATTATCAAGCATCAAATTGATCCTAGTGTTTTATGCACTTTCTATGATAGTTTTTACTATACCCAACTTAGATGCTCATCATTCTAGGACCAAATTTACAACCATAGCAAATACCATGCTGTTCTAAAAGACTCTAAAAATAATATAAGTGAAGCATGAGAGATCAACAATTTCTTCAAAATTAAGCCACCGACGTGCTCTAAAAGATATAAGTGAAGCACTAGAGCAAAAACTATCTAGCTCAAAAGATATAAGTGAAGCACATAGAGTATTCTAATAAATTACAATCAGGTGGGTTTCTCCCAAAAGGTATGCACAGCAAGGATGAGTGTGGAAAACTAAAAATCAAAGACTAATATCATACAAGAAGCTCCAAGGAAAACACATATCATGTGGCGAATAAAAATATAGCTCCAAGTAAAGTTACCGATAAACGAAGACGAAAGAGGGGATGCCTTCCGGGGGCATCCCCAGGATTAGGCTTTTGGCTATTCTTGAATATCTTGGGGTGCCATGGGCATCCCCAAGCTTAGGCTCTTTCCACTCCTTATTCCATAGTCCATCAAATCTTCACCCAAAACTTGAAAACTTCACAACACAAAACTCAACAGGAAATCTCATCAGCTCCGTTAGTGAAAGAAAGCAAAACCACCACATAAGGTACTGTAATGAACTCATTCTTTATTTATATTGGTGTTAAACCTACTGTATTTCAAGTTCTCTATGGTTCATACCACTTAATACAAGCCATAGATGCATCAAAATAAGCAAACAACAAACGAAAGGCAGAATCTGTCAAAAATAGAATAGTCTGTAGCAATCTGTAACCCTCGAATACGTCTGGAACTCTAAAACTCCTACCAAAATAGGGAGTTCTGTAAAAATTGTCTATTGATCTACAGCAAAAAGAATTAACGCAAAAGCACGTTTATATGAATTAATAAAACTAATTTTGTGCGCACAAAGTTTCTGTTTTTCAGCAGAATCAAATTAACTATCACCATAGGTTATCCTATAGGTTCTACTTGGCACAAACACTAAGTAAAACATAAAAACACATATAAACAGAAGGTAGATGCAAAATTTATTACTAAACAGAAACAAAAACAAAAAACACAAATAAAATTGGGTTGCCTCCCAACTAGCGCTATTGTTTAACGCCCCTAGCTAGGCATAAAAGCAAGGATAGATCTAAGTACTGCCCTCTTTGGCATCTAATTCCTCAATAGAGCACTCATAATCTTTAGGGGTTTCTCCCTTTTTAGCAATGATTAAACCCTTAGGCAAGAATTCAAGAAATTCATTTGTAGCAAAAGGTTCCTTAATGATAGAAAGACAATTGGGATGAACACTTATTGATTTGAGATCCGCATTTCCCTTACTAGAAGATTCACCCTTATTTTTAGGAACATAGATAAATTTGGCAGTTTTGGTAGGAGGATTTGGAGTGTTTTTCACAGAAGAAAACGCCGACCCTAAGTTGGTAATGATATCCTCAAGTTTACCTATTCTCGTAGAATCTAGAAGTATTTTTTCATTAACTATAGGTTCTTTCTCTTTAAAAAATTTCAAATTAACTCCAACCCTAGATCCATATTGGGTAATCTGATTATGAATCTTTTTATCAGAATTTTCAATCAACTCAACAGTGGCAACTTTATTTTCAATAATTTCAAGCCTTTGCATCACATGTTCCAAAGTTAAAATAGTTCCATTAACCAAAAGAGGTGGTGAGACAAACAAATCTAACATAGCATTATAAGCATCAAACATATGATTACTCAAGAAATCCCCTCCGGTAATGTTATCAAGAATGCATCTATTCCAAGGAGTAATGCCTACATAAAAATTGCAAAGAAGAACGGAAGTAGAAAGCTTCCTAGTAGATTTATTTTGAGCATTGCAAATTCTATGCCAAGCATCTTTTAAATTTTCTCCCTCCCTTTGCTTAAAATTAAGAATTTCATATTCGGGAGTAATATCGAGGATAGGAGGACTAGCCATGAGAACGAGCAAAAAAAGACAAGCGAAAGAGAGAGGAGAAGATTGGGAAAGAGAGGGTGAATAAAACGGCAAGGGTGAAGTGGGGGAGAGGAAAACGAGAGGCAAATGGAAAATAATGTAAATGCGAGGGAGATGAGTTTGTGATGGGTACTTGGTATGTCTTGACTTGAGCGAAGACCTCCCTAGCAACGGTGCCAGAAATCCTTCTTGCTACGTCTTGAGCTTGAGTTGCTTTTCCTTGAAGAGGAAAGGATGATGCAGCAATAGTAGCGCAAGTATTTTCCTCAGCTTTTGAGAACCAAGGTATCAATCCAGTAGGAGGCTCCTCAAAAGTCCCACGCACCTACACAAACAAACAAAGAACTCGCAACCAACACAATAAAGGGGTTGTCAATCCCTTCACGGCCACTTGCGAAAGTGAGATATGATAAAGATAATATGATAAGATAAATATATATTTGGTATTTTATAATATAGATTGAAAAAGTAAAGATGCAAATAAAAGTAGATTGAAAGCTTATATGATAAGAGATAGACCCGGGGGCCATAGGTTTCACTAGTGGTTTCTCTCAAGATAGCATAAGTATTACGGTCGGTGAACAAATTACTGTCGAGCAATTGATAGAAAAGCAAATAATTATGAGATTATCTAGGCATGATCATGTATATAGGCATCACGTCCGTGACAAGTAGACCGACTCCTCCCTGCATCTACTACTATTACTCCACACATCGACCGCTATCCAGCATGCATCTAGAGTATTAAGTTCATAAGAACAGAGTAACACATTAAGAAAGATGACATGATGTAGAGGGATAAATTCATGCAATATGATATAAACCCCATATTTTTATCCTCGATGGCAACAATACAATACGTGCCTTGCTGCCCCTGCTGTCACTGGGAAAGGACACCGCAAAATTAAACCCAAAGCTAAGCACTTCTCCCATTGCAAGAAAGATCAATCTAGTAGGCCAAACCAAACTGATAATTCGAAGAGACTTGCAAAGATAACTTAATCAAACATAAAAGAATTGAGAGGAGATTCAAATATTTCTCATAGATAAACTTGATTATAAACCCACAATTCGTCGGATCTCGACAAACACACCGCAAAAAGAGTTACATCGAATAGATCTCCCAGAAGATCGAGGAGAACATGGTATTGAGATCCAAAAAGAGAGAAGAAGCCATCTAGGTAATAACTATGGACCCAAAGGTCTGTGGTAAACTACTCACAACTCATCGAAGGGGCTATGGTGTTGATGTAGAAGCCCTCAGTGGTCGATTCCCCCTCCAGCGGAGCACCGACGAAGGCTCCAAGATGGGATCTCGCGGATACAGAAGGTTACGGTGGTGGAAATATTTTTCGTGGTCGCCTTTGATGTTCTCGGTGTACGTGGGTATATATAGGAGGAAGAAGTAGGTCGGTGGACGCCCGAGGGGCCCATGAGATAGGGGGGGCGCCCAATAGAGGTGGGCGTGCCCTCCACCCTTGTGGCCGCCTCGACTGCTTCTTGACTTGCACTCCAAGTCCTCTGGATCACGTTCGTTCCAAAAATCACGCTCCCGAAGGTTTCATTCCGTTTGGACTCCGTTTGATATTCCTTTGCTTCGAAACACTTACATAGGCAAAAAAAACATCAATACGGGATGGGACTCATCACCGTCACTGACGACTACCGCAAGTCCCTAGAGTGCGCCCAAGCAGGCACCAAACTGGCCGAGTCACTGGTCATAGCCGAGGAGTGGCGCCAGCTCGACCGGATTGTTGTGCTGGCCAACGAGATGCCAGTCGTGTCAGCTTCGGCCAAGTAGCCGTCCGACGAGGCCTTGTTCCAGCGCTCCAAGGAGACCAAGAAAGTCAAGCTGAACCCGGAAGACCCCAACTGCAGCAAGTACATCATCGTGGGCGCCCGCCTTGACAACAAATAGGAAGGCGAGCTCGTCGACTTCCTTCATGAGAATCGGGATATCTTTGCATGGACCCCAAAGGACATGCCAGGTATTCCGAGGAAGTACGCCGAGCACAAACTCCATGTCCGCAAGGACGCCAAGCCTATCCGTCAACCCTTACGTCGTTTTTCTGGAGAGAAGAGAAGAACCATCGATGAGGAGGTCGTCAAGATCTTGGCGCCGGCTTCATCATGGAAGTGTTTCACCCCGAGTGGCTGGCCAACCCATTCCTCGTCCTGAAGAAGAATAAGACCTGGCGCATGTGTATATACTACAGCAGCCTGAACAAGGCCTGCCCCAAGGATCCATTCGCCCTCCCGTGGATCGATCAAGTTATGGACTCCACTGCCGGTTGTGAGCTCCTGTCCTTCATGGATGCTTACTCCGGCTATCACCGGATAAAGCTGGACCCGGCTGACGCCCTGAAGACGTCCTTCATCATGCCCTTCGGGGCATATTGCTACAGCACCATGTCATTTGGCTTGAGAATGCCGGCGCCATCTTCCAGCGTTGCATGCGGAAATGCCTGCTTCCACAACTCGGCTGCAATATCCACGTCTACGTGGACGACATCGTGGTGAAGACCAAGCGGCACCTCATAATCCTCGACGACCTGAAGGAAACCTTTCCCAATCTGCGCGAGTACTAGATCAAGATCAACCTGGAGAAGTGCGTCTTCGGCGTGCCGACCGGAAAGCTACTCGGCTTCCTCGTCTTGGAGCGCGACACTGAGGCAAATCCGGAGAAGATCAAGGCCATCGAGTGCATGGGCCAGCCGCCTCGGCTGCGCAATGTCCAGAAATTCATCGGATGCTTGGCCTCGGTCAGCCAGTTTCTCAGCCGGCTGGGTGAGAGGGCCTTGCCCCTGTATCAGCTAATGAAGAATACGACGCCGTTCGAGTGGAACGACCAGGCGGACAAAGCCTTCCAGGATCTCAAGCGCATGCTCTCCACTGCACCCGTCCCGGGCGCACCGACTGAGAAGGAGCCGCTGTTGCTCTACATAGCCACCACCTCATGGTCGGTCAGCATGGTGATGGTGGTCGAGCGACCAGAGAAGGGCAAGATCTAGTCTGTCGAGCACCCGGTCTATTACCCGAGCGAAGTGCTTTCCGCCTCCAAGCAGAACTACCCGCACTAACAGAAGATGTGTTACGGTGTGTATTTCACCGCCAAGAAGTTGAAGCAGTATTTCCAAGAGCATGTTGTCACCGTTATGAGCACGGCCCCCATCGGCGAGATCATGGGTTGCCGGGATGCCTCTGGCCGGGTCGCCAAGTGGGTGATCGAGCTAACCGGCCACACCATCCTCTATGAGCCCTGCACCACGATCAAGTCCCAAGTTCTAGCCGACTTGTTCGTCGACTGGACCGAGACCAAGTACCTGCCACCGCCGCCGGATTCGACGCACTGGCACATGCACTTCGACGGCTCCAAGATGCGCCCTGGCCTGGGAGCCGGCATCGTGCTATCTTCCCCGAAGGGCGACTGGCTTCGCTACATGCTCCAGATCCACTTCGCCGCCTCCAACAATGTTCTCGAGTATGAAGCCCTTGTGCATGGCCTCCGGCTTGACAAGGAACTCGGCATCCGATGCATCTTGTGATACGATGACTCGGATCGGGTGGTGCAGGAGTGTTCCGGTGAATGGGACACCCGCGATGCCAACATGGCCAGCTACCGCCTTGACTTGGCTTCCGTGCCGCATCCGCAGTCCAATGGCCACGTCGAGCGGGCCAATGACCTCATTCTATCCGGCATCAATCCACGACTCGTGGAGCCGGTCGTCTGTTCACCTGGCAGCTGGCTCTACGAGTTGCCGGCCATTCTCTGGAGTCTCCGCACAACACCAAACCGGTCGACCGGGCTCACCCAGTTCTTCCTCGTCTATGGAGCCAAAGCCGTCATCCCGACCGACATCGAGTTCGACTTTCGGCGAGTCATTATGTACACCGAATCTAAAGGCAAGGAAGCCCGCTAAGACGGCTCGACCTACTGGAAGAAGGACGCCTCCTGGCGCTCAGCCGATCAGCCATCTATTAGCAAGGCCTGAGGCACTACCACAGTAAGAAGATCAAACCCCTCACGTTTCGCGAGGGAGACCTCGTCCTCCGACTTGTCCAGCAGCAAGCAGGCCGATACAAGTTGTCCTCCTCATGGGAAGGCCCCTTCATCGTCAGCAAGGCCCTGTGTGACCACAACGCATACTACCTCATCGATGCCCGCAAGTCTAACAAGCGCAAGAGAGACACCGCTGGCGAAGTGACAACTCGGCTGTGGAAAGCAGAACTCCTCCAACCATTTTACAGTTAGCTGTGTGCACATATGTATCACTACCTTTTGTAACCGCATGAAAACTATGGGGTCCCCGAACGATGCTTGGGGGCTGCCCTTTCTGACCAAATTATTGTGTCTCACACACTTGTGCAATTTTTTTAAAAAATGCCACGACCGGGTTGACTCGCTCAAACCCGGGGGCTCGGGGGCTGGCCGGCTTGACCACCACCCGCCGCCTTCCTTAGTAAACCTTGGCGTGTTCAGGTCGCCCGGTCCTACACTTCGCCCTACGCCACAGAACCGGCTTCGGCTGTTGGCCGGCAAGAAACATGGGCCAAAGCACCAGCACGCCACGAATACTAAGTCAGGTCCGCCGGGTTCGCCAACCCGGCCCCGCCACCTTAACTTTCCGCACGACCGGCTGCTCGCCAACCGGCTTTGCCAGATTGCCGCCAGCCGGCCCAGCGGGTGTTTCTCTCGTGCTCAACGTTTGAAGAGCCTAAGTACTGCATAGCCATTTCAAGGGACGAACTCCTTGTCACGGACCGGAGCCCGGCCGTTCGACTCGTGGGGGGGGAGCCCGAGAAGGTAAGCAAGCAAGAAAACGGCTCAAAAAACAGAAGCAAAAGTGCAAACACTCACGAAAAATTTACATCACAAATTAAAGCAGGCCCAAGGCCAGAGTTCATTACATTACACCCAAAACCCCCCTAGTGAGTGGGTGGGTGGACCTGGTACCTAACAGAAAATTGTTGCAAAGATAGAATAGGACGGCTCGGCTTCAGGCGTCTCTGGTGTCGGGTTGCACAGCTGCCAGTTCTCCCACAGCGGCCTCCGGGTTCACCAAGGTGCCGGTATCTCCCACCTCGGCGTCCTCATCCCCATAGACGCCCTTTGGAGGTGCCCTCTGGATCGTCCAGAAGAAAGCCAAAGTCATCAGCAGGAAAGACTCCACCATCATCCGTTCGCTCCGGTTGGAACTCGTCGTGGATGGCGAACCCGACAATGTAGCTGGCCTGAGCGGCGGTGCGTCCGACCTCCGCCTGCAACTAGAGCTCCGCGCCAGCTCGCTGGCCCATAAGCCGATCCAGCGCCAGATCCGGATGCCAAGACATCACAAATCGGAGCGCCATCTCATCCCCAGCACGAGCGGCAGAGACCCGCCACGCGTGAATCCGCTCCAAACCCGCCTCCAACCACCGCGCCAGCTGCGAGAAGATGTTTGGTGCAATAGCGCCAGGCCAGGGGGCCGCCGTCATCCCTGTGCCGGCCTCAGAGAGTCATGCTATCTTCTCGCCCAAGACTCGTAGACGAGCTTCGGCGGCGACCATGATCTCCGGGAAGGTCCAGGCGACCTGCGGGTTGGTCCCAGAGCCCACGCCCCCCTGTGGATCCCACTTGAAGCGGACGGCCTTCTCTACCACCCTGTGTGTCTCCAGGAAGTGCCCTATCAAAAGAATAGCAAGACGAGTCAGCAACAAAGAAAGGAAAGCCGGCTCGTCAACCCGGCAGAATCCAAAGAAAGTACTTACTGGCCAAGGTCTCGTCTAGGTGCTGTGGTTCAAGCAACATACCGTGCCGCTCCCTGGTGATGGCACGGTCACGGTCCTGAAGCGCCTTATCTAGGTCGGCAACCTTGGCGAGGGCCGCCTTCAGTTCGTCGTCCTTGGCCGCGGCCGCCTCCTAGTACTCCTTCCGGCGGTGGAGCTCCGCCTGGTGTGCCTTCCCTAGCTTGGCCCCCAGCGCCTTCAGATGCTCCACCTCGGCCTAGAGCTGACCCTTGTCGTCGGCCAGCTTGTCGCGTTGCTGGCTGGCTTCAGCAAGGGCCTACTGGGCCTCCGCCGCCTTGGCCGCCTCCGTCTTGAGACAGTCCACCTCGGCCTGCAGCCGGCTCTTGTCACCAGCTAGCCGCTCCTGCAGCTGGCCGGCATCAGCAAGCGCCTGCTGGGCCCCCTCCGCCTCCACCTTCAGCTCCACCGCCTCGGCCCGGAGCCGGCCGACGTCAACAACGACCTGGTCGTACTGATAGCCGGCTCGAAACAGCCGGGTTCGCCAGGACGGCACCTCGACCGCAGCAGCTGCACGATGAAGGTTCAGAAATAGAAGAAAAGACTGCTTTAAGATTCAACCCAACTACTACGTAGTTGGCAAGAATCTCAGGGGCTACACCCAGTGGGTGCACTAGTGCGCCCACTAAAAGAGCATGCAAGAAAGTTACCGTTAGCAACGCGGAGTGCCTCCTCCTTGGCGGCGAGCTGCACTTTGATTTGTCGGCTCTTCACCACGAACCAGTTGATGACACCCACCCGGTAGGAGTCCAGTTGTTGCAAGGAACGATAATCAGCACAAGACAACAGTTTAAGATTCGACCCAACTACTATGTAGTTGGCCTGAATCTCGAGGGCTACACCTAGTGGGTGTGCTAGCGCGCCCCCACTAGAGAACAACAACAAGAAAAATCGGAAGACAAATGGAAGAAGTTTACCGTCACGGCGCGCTCCAGCTCCCGTGCCCGCTCTGTCTCGGCGTGAACATAGGCCTAGACCCTTTCCACGCGTCCGCGAAGGCCCTGGCTCACGGTGGACATCGCCGCCTCCTCCCGAGTCAAGGGCCTAGAGAAGACCTCGCTGGGCCCAGCCCGAGCCGACTGCGACCCAGTGGCCTGACGGCTCCCCGGCCTGGAGACCAGGGCGCGTCCACCGCCGACCGCTTCGTCCACGGCCGGCGCCCTCTCCAGCGTTCTCTCCGGCACGACGACCAGAGTCGCATGCGGCGTCGCAGACTGCTGTGCCCCACCCATCGGCGCCCGAGGTGCCCCTTCCGACACCGCCCGTGCCGTCTCCTCCCTCGGCCTCCGCCTACTCGACCATGTCTGTCGTCCCCGATCACCACGACATCCCGGTCGAGGTCCACCACCTCCGCGCGGGTGCCCTGGCCGCGCCCCCTCCGACGGCGGCATGAAGACCGTTGCCGCCGGCTCCATGCCCGCCGGTACCTCGGGCCACGCCGGCTCCTCGTCAGCCGACGCCCATGCCGCGGTAGCGCTGGCCCAAGCCCACGCCGATGCCGCATCCAGCTCCGCCTCGGCCCGGTTCCGATAAAGCCAGGCCAGGCCCTTAACGTCGGCTGGGTCCAGGCCGAGGTCCAGATTGGCCACCTCCTCGTCCCGCTCGATGATGCTGGACCGGGTTTTCCGGATAACGGTGCCGCCAAGGGACACGGCCTCTGATGCCGCCAGCGCTAGCGATACGGGCGACCTGAAGCACATCAGACTAAAAAAGCAAGACCCAAGAGAAACCACTCGGCGAGTCACCAGAATTTAGCAGAAGAAAGCTTACCCAGGTACCACCGGAGCTGGTGGCCTTACCGGCGCCGCCTGAGGACCGTGCAGCCTCTTCTTGGCGAGCGGCTTCGTGCCGGCTGTCGGATCCGCCGCGCGCTTCGCGGCCGGATTCTGGGGCGCCACGTGTTGGGTAACGTAGCAGAAATTCAAAATTTTCCTACGCGTCACCAAGATCTATCTATGGAGAAACCAGCTACGAGTAAAAGGAGAGTGCATCTACATACCCTTGTAGATCGCTAAGCGGAAGCGTTCAAGTGAACGGGGTTGATGGAGTCGTACTCGTCGTGATTCAAATCACCGATGATCAAGTGCCGAACGCACGTCACCTCCGCGTTCAACACACGTACAGCCCGATGACGTCTCCCACGCCTTGATCCAGCAAGGAGAGAGGGAGAGGTTGAGGAAGACTCCATCCAACAGCAGCACAACGGCGTGGTGGTTGTGGAGGAGCGTGGCAATCCCGCAGGGCTTCGCCAAGCACCGCGGGAGAGGAGGAGGACTTGGGAGAGGGGAAGGGCTGCGCCAGAACATCGTGTGAAGCTCCCATGCGTCTCCCCACTATATATAGAGGTGGAGGGGCTGGTTTCTTGCCCTCCAAGTCCATTGGGGCGTTGGCCAAGGTGGGAGGAAAGAAATCCCATCATTTCCTTCCCCACCGATTGTTATCCCCCCTTTTTAGGGATCTTGATCTTATCCCTTCGGGATATGATCTTATTCCTTCTAAGGGGGGATCTTGGTGTGCCTTGACCAGGGGTGTGGGGCCTTGCCCCCACTACCCACGTTCATGTGGGTCCCCCCATGCAGGTGGGCCCCACTCCGGAACCTTCTAGAACCTTCCCGGTACAATACCGAAAAATCCCGAACATTTTCCGGTGGCCAAAATAGGACTTCCCATATATAAATCTTTACCTCTGGACCATTCCGGAACTCCTCGTGACGTCCGGGATCTCATCCGGGACTCCGAACAACATTCGGTAACCACATACAAACTTCCTTTATAACCCTAGCATCATCGAACCTTAAGTGTGTAGACCCTACGGGTTCGAGAGACATGTAGACATGACCGAGACGTTCTCCGGTCAATAACCAACAGCGGGATCTGGATACGCATGATGGCTCCCACATGTTCCACGATGATCTCATCGGATGAACCACGATGTCAAGGACTTAATCAATCCCGTATTCAATTCCCTTTGTCTATCGGTATGTTACTTGCCCGAGATTCGATCGTCGGTATCCAATACCTTGTTCAATCTCGTTACCGGCAAGTCACTTTACTCGTTCCGTAACACATCATCCCGTGATCAACTCCTTGGTCACATTGCGCATATGATGATGTCCTACCGAGTGGGCCCAGAGATACCTCTCCGTTTACACGGAGTGACAAATCCCAGTCTCGATCCGCATAAAACAATAGATACTTTCGGAGATACCTGTAGTGCACCTTTATAGTCACCCAGTTACGTTGTGACGTTTGATACACCCAAAGCACTCCTACGGTATCCAGGAGTTACACGCTCTCATGGTCGAAGGAAGAGATACTTGACATTGGCAAAGCTCTAGCAAATGAACTACACGATCTTTTGTGCTAGTCTTAGGATTGGGTCTTGTCCATCACATCATTCTCCTAATGATGTGATCCCGTTATCAACGACATCCAATGTCCATAGCCAGGAAACCATGACTATCTGTTGATCACAACGAGCTAGTCAACTAGAGGCTCACTAGGGACATATTGTGGTCTATGTATTCACACGTGTATTACGATTTCCGGATAATACAGTTATAGCATGAATAAAAGACAATTATCATGAACAAGGAAATATAATAATAATACTTTTATTATTGCCTCTAGGGCATATTTCCAACAGTCTCCCACTTGCACTAGAGTCAATAATCCAGTTCACATCGCCATGTGATTAACACTCACAGGTCACATCGCCATGTGACTAATACCCAAGAGTTTACTAGAGTCAGTAGTCTAGTTCACATCACTATGTGATTAACACTCAATGAGTTTTATGTTTGATCATGTTGCTTGTGAGAGAGGTTTTAGTCAACGGGTCTGAACCTTTCAGATCCGTGTGTGCTTTACAAATCTCTATGTCATCTCCTAGATGCAGCTACCACGCTCTATTTGGAGCTATTCCAAATAACTGTTCTACTTTGAGCTATTCTAAATTATTGCTCCATTATATGTATCCGGTCTCTCTACTCAGAGCTATCCGGATAGGTGTTAAGCTTGCATCGACGTAACCTTTACGACGAACTCTTTTACCACCTCCATAATCGAGAAAATTCCTTAGTCCACTAGTTACTAAGGATAACTTTGACCGCTGTCCTGTGAGCCATTCTTGGATCACTCTTGTACCCCTTGACTGACTCATGGCAAGGCACACTTCAGGTGCGGTACACAGCATAGCATACTGAAGAGCCTACGTCTTAAGCATAGGGGACGACCTTCGTCCTTTCTCTCTATTCTGCCGTGGTCGAGCTTTAAGTCTTAACTTCGTACCTTACAACTCAGGCAAGAACTCCTTCTTTGACTGGTCCATCTTGAACACCTTCAAGATCATGTCAAGGTATATGCTCATTTGAAAGTATTATTAAGCATTTTGATCTATCCTTATAGATCTTGATGCTCAATGTTCAAGTAGCTTAATCCAGGCTTTCTATTGAAAAACACTTTCAAAATAACCCTATATGCTTTCCAGAAATTCTACATCATTTCTGATCAACATGTATTCATCAGAAATTCTATAGTGCTCCCACTCACTTCTTTGGAAATACAAGTTTCTCATAAACTTTGTACAAACCCAAAATCTTTGATCATCATCAAAGCATACATTCCAACTCCGAGATGCTCACTCCAGTCCTTAGAAGGATCGCTGGAGCTAGCATACCTTTTAGCATCCTTAGGATCGACAAAAACTTTCTGATTGTATTACATACAACCTTTCCTCACGAAAACTGGTAAGGAAACTCGTTTTGATATCCATCTGCCAGATTTCATAAATACAGCTAATGCTAACATGAATCCGACGGACTTTACGCATCGCTACGGATGAGAAAATCTCATCGTAGTCAACTCCTTGAACTTGTGAAAAACTTTTCGCCACAAGTCGAGCTTCATGGACGGTGACATTACCATCCACGTCTGTCTTCTTCTTAAAGATCCATTTATCTTAATGGCTTGCCGATCATCGGGCAAGTCCACCAAAGTCCATGGATCCGTTCTCGGATTTTATGGCCTCGAGCCATTTATCGGAATCCGGGCCCACCATCGCTTCTCCATAGCTCGTAGGTTCATTGTTGTCCAGCAACATGACTTCCAAGACAGGATTACGTACCACTCTGAAGTAGTACGCATCCTTGTCATCCCACGAGGTTTGGTAGTGACTTGATCCGAAGTTTCATGATCAATATCATAAGCTTCCACTTCAATTGGTGTAGGTGCCACAGGAACAACTTCCTGTCCCCTGCCACACACTAGTTGAAGAGACGGTTCAATAACCTCATCAAGTCTCCACCATCCTCCCACTCAACTCTTTCGAGAGAAACCTTTCCTCGAGAAAGGACCCGATTCTAGAAACAATTCATATTGCTTTCGGATCTGAATTAGGAGGTATACCCAACTGTTTTGGGTGTCCTATGAAGATGTATTTTATCCGCTTTGGGTTCGAGCTTAATCCTGAAACTTTTTCACATAAGCGTCGCAGCCCCAAACCTTTAAGAAACGACAACTTAGGTTTCTCTAAACCATAATTCATACGGTGTCATCTCATCGGAATTACGTGGTGCCCTATTTAAAGTGAATGTGGTTGTCTCTAATGCCTAACCCATGAACGATAGTGGTAATTCGATAAGAGACATCATGGTACGCACCATATCCAATAGGGTGCAACTATGATGTTCGGACACACCATCACACTATGGTGTTCCAGGCGGTATTAATTATGAAACAATTTCCACAATGTCTTAATTGTGTGCCAAAACTCGTAACTCAGATATTCATCTCTATGATCGTATCATAGACATTTTATCCTCTTGTCACAATGATCTTCTACTTCACTCTGAAATTACTTGAACCATTCAATAATTCAGAGTTGTGTTTCATCAAGTAAATATTCTCAACATCTACTCGAATCATCTGTGAAGTAAGAACATAACGATATTCACTGCATGCCTCAGCATTTATTGGACTGCACACATCAAAATGTGTTACTTCCAACAAGTTGCTATCTTGTTCCATCTTATTGAAACCGAGGCTTTTCAGTCATCTTGCCTATGTGGTATGATTTGCATATCTCAAGTGATTCAAAATCAAGTGAGTCCGAACGGTCCATTTGCATGGAGTTTCTTCATGCATATACACCAATAGACATGGTTCGCATGTCTCAAACTTTTCAAAAACGAGTGAGTCCAAAGATCCATCAACATGGAGCTTCTTCATGCGTTTTATACCATTATGACTTACATGGCAGTGCCACAAGTAAGTGGTACTATCATTACTATCTTATATCTTTTGGCATGAAAATGTGTATCACTACGACCGAGATTCAATAAACCATTCCTTTAGGTGCAAGACCATTGAAGGTATTATTCAAAAAATAGAGTAACCATTATTCTCCTTAAATGAATAACCGTATTGCGATAGACATAATCCAATCATGTCTATGCTCAACGCAAACACCAATCTCGGTGGTAGAGGGAGCGTGCGATGCTTGATCATATCAACCTTGGAAACACTTCCAACATATATCGTCATCTCACCTTTAGCTAGTCTCCGTTTATTCCGTAGCTTTTATTTCGAGTTACTAACACTTAGCAACCGAACCGGTATCCAATACCCTGGTGCTACTAGGAGTACTAGTAAAGTACACATTAACATAATGTATATCCAATATACTTCTATCGACCTTGCCAGCCTTCTCATCTACCAAGTATCTAGGGTAATGCTGCTCTAGTGGTTGTTCCCCTTATTACAGAAGCACTTAGTCTCGGGTTTGGGTTCAACCTTGGGTTTCTTCACTTGAGCAGCAGCTGAATTGCCGTTTCATGAAGTATCCCTTTGTTCCCTTGCCCTTCTTGAAACTAGTGGTTTCACCAACCATCAACAATTGATGCTCCTTCTTGATTTATACTTTCGCGGTGTCAAACATCATGAATATTTCAAGGATCATCATATCTATCCCTGATATGTTATAGTTCATCACGAAGCTCTAGCAGCTTGGTGGCAATGACTTTGGAGAAACATCACTATCTCATTTGGAAGATCAACTCCCACTCGATTCAAGTGATTGTTGCACTCAGACAATCTGAGCACAAGCTCAACGATTGAGCTTTTCTCCCTTAGTTTGTAGGCTAAGAAAATTGTCGGAGGTCTCATACCTCTTGACGTGGGCACGAGCCTGAAATCCCAATTTCAGCCCTCGAAATATCTCATATGTTCCGCGATGTTTTGAAAACGTCTTTCGTGCCTCTACTTAAACCATTTAATTGAACTATCACGTAGTTATCAAAACGTGTATGTTCGATGTTCGAAACATCCACAAACGACGTTTGGGATTCAGCACACTAAGCAGTGCATTAAGGACATAAGCGTTCTAGTGTCCGCATAATCGCTACTGTCAACTTTCAACTATATTTTCTCTAGGAACATAACTAAAACAGTAGAACTATAGCGTGACCTACGACATAATTTGCAAAAGGTCTTTTGACTATGTTCAGGATAATTAAGTTCATCTTATGAACTCCCACTTAGATAGACATCCCTCTGGTCATCTAAGTGATCACATGATCCGAGTCAACTAGGCCGTGTCCGATCATCACGTGAGACGGACTAGTCATCATCGGTGAACATCTTCATGTTGATCGTATCTACTATATGACTCATGCTCGACCTTTCGGTCTCCGTGTTCCGAGGCCATGTCTGCACATGCTAGGCTCGCCAAGTTAACCCTAAGTGTTTTCGCTGTGTAAAACTATCTTACACCCGTTGTATGTGAACGTAAGAATCCATCACACCCGATCATCACGTGGTGCTTAGAAGCGACGAACTGTAGCAACAGTGCACAGTTAGGGGAGAACAGTTCTTGAAATTTTGTAAGGGATCATCTTATTTACTACCGTCGTCCTAAGTAAACAAGATGCATAAACATGATAAACATCACATGCAATCAAATAGTGACATGATATGGCCAATATCATTTTGCTCCTTTTGATCTTCATCTTCGGGGCTCCATGATCATCATCGTCACCGGCATGACACCATGATCTCCATCATCATGATCTCCATCATCGTGTCTTCATGAGGTTGTCACGCCAACGACTACTTCTACTTCTATGGCTAACGCGTTTAGCAATAAAGTAAAGTAATTTACATGGCATTCTTCAATGACACGCAGGTCATACAATAAATAAAGACAACTCCTATGGCTCCTGCCGGTTGTCATACTCATCGACATGCAAGTCGTGATTCCTATTACAAGAACATGATCAATCTCATACATCACATATCATTCATCATATTCCTCTTGGCCATATCACATCACATAGCATACCCTGCAAAAACAAGTTAGACGTCCTCTAATTGTTGTTGCATGTTTTACGTGGCTGCTATGGGTTTCTAGCAAGAACGTTTCTTACCTACGCAAAACCACAACGTGATATGCCAATTGCTATTTACCCTTCATAAGGACCCTTTTCATCGAATCCGTTCCGACTAAAGTGGGAGAGACTGGCACCCGCTAGCCACCTTATGCATCAAGTGCATGTCAATCGGTGGAACCTGTCTCACGTAAGAGTACGTGTAAGGTCGGTCCGGGCCGCTTCATCCTACAATACCGTCGAAACAAGATTGGACTAGTAACGGTAAGCATATTGAACAACATCAACGCCCACAACTACTTTGTGTTCTACTCGTGCAAAGAATCTACGCAATAGACCTAGCTCATGATGCCACTATTGGGTAACGTAGCAGAAATTCAAAATTTTCCTACGCGTCACCAAGATCTATCTATGGAGAAACCAGCTACGAGTAAAAGGAGAGTGCATCTACATACCCTTGTAGATCGCTAAGCGGAAGCGTTCAAGTGAACGGGGTTGATGGAGTCGTACTCGTCGTGATTCAAATCACCGATAATCAAGTGCCGAACGCACGGCACCTCCGCGTTCAACACACGTACAGCCCAATGACGTCTCCCACGCCTTGATCCAGCAAGGAGAGAGGGAGAGGTTGAGGAAGACTCCATCCAACAGCAGCACAACGGCGTGGTGGTGGTGGAGGAGCGTGGCAATCCCACAGGGCTTCGCCAAGCACCGCGGGAGAGGAGGAGGACTTGGGAGAGGGGAAGGGCTGCGCCAGAACTTTGTGTGAAGCTCTCATGCGTCTCCCCACTATATATAGGGGTGGAGGGGCTGGTTTCTTGCCCTCCAAGTCCATTGGGGCGTTGGCCAAGGTGGGAGGAAAGAAATCCCATCATTTCCTTCCCCACCGATTGTTATCCCCCCTTTTTAGGGATCTTGATCTTATCCCTTCGGGATATGATCTTATTCCTTCTAAGGGGGGATCTTGGTGTGCCTTGACCAGGGGTGTGGAGCCTTGCCCCCACTACCCACGTTCATGTGGGTCCCCCCATGCAGGTGGGCCCAACTCCGGAACCTTCTAGAACCTTCCCGGTACAATACCGAAAAATCCCGAACATTTTCCGGTGGCCAAAATAGGACTTCCCATATATAAATCTTTACCTCCGGACCATTCCGGAACTCCTCGTGACGTCCGGGATCTCATCCGGGACTCCGAACAACATTCGGTAACCACATACAAACTTCCTTTATAACCCTAGCGTCATCGAACCTTAAGTGTGTAGACCCTACGGGTTCGGGAGACATGTAGACATGACCGAGACGTTCTCCGGTCAATAACCAACAGCGGGATCTGGATACCCATGATGGCTCCCACATGTTCCACGATGATCTCATCGGATGAACCACGATGTCAAGGACTTAATCAATCCCGTATTCAATTCCCTTTGTCTATCGGTATGTTACTTGCCCGAGATTCGATCGTCGGTATCCAATACCTTGTTCAATCTCGTTACCGGCAAGTCACTTTACTCGTTCCGTAACACATCATCCCGTGATCAACTCCTTGGTCACATTGCGCATATGATGATGTCCTACCGAGTGGGCCCAGAGATACCTCTCCGTTTACACGGAGTGACAAATCCCAGTCTCGATCCGCATAAAACAATAGATACTTTCGGAGATACCTGTAGTGCACCTTTATAGTCACCCAGTTACGTTGTGACGTTTGTTACACCCAAAGCACTCCTACGGTATCCAGGAGTTACACGCTCTCATGGTCGAAGGAAGAGATACTTGACATTGGCAAAGCTCTAGCAAATGAACTACACGATCTTTTGTGCTAGTCTTAGGATTGGGTCTTGCCCATCACATCATTCTCCTAATGATGTGATCCCGTTATCAACGACATCCAATGTCCATAGCCAGGAAACCATGACTATCTGTTGATCACAACGAGCTAGTCAACTAGAGGCTCACTAGGGACATATTGTGGTCTATGTATTCACACGTGTATTACGATTTTCGGATAATACAATTATAGCATGAATAAAAGACAATTATCATGAACAAGGAAATATAATAATAATACTTTTATTATTGCCTCTAGGGCATATTTCCAACACCACGTCCGCCTTCTCATGCGGCCGGCTAGCCGCCACCATCCCGGGAGAAGAACCGGCCGTGGCCGCGTCGCCGCCTCCTCCGCTCGCCGTCATTGCATCGATGGTTTTCATCAACACATCCGCCGACTGCCAACGTCTCAACAAGTCAAACACAAGAAACTTACCCGCATGGCGCCCCGCGCCAGCATCGGCGTCATCCGCCTCTGTCTCCTCAAGCTGCGCCACCGCCTCCTCCGAGCCGGCCCGCGCCACCTGCGTTGGCACCCGGTCAAATGGATGTCGGCTGTCATTCAGTAGCACCTCCCTTGTCGCATAGGGGTGGATGAGAAGATGAGAAGCAGCAAAATACGAAGACCAAGGACTCACCAGCGTTGCCGGGCGCGCCGGGCTCTATGGAGGCTTCCCGAACTCCCAGTCCTCCGTCAGCCCGGCCTTGGAAATTTCGTTGACCCGGCGGGCGACCTGATCCGCCCCCAAGCGCAGTTTCGACATCCTGGTGGGGTCTTGAAGGCCCGTCATAAGGCCGATGATGTGGGAGCGGTTCTGCAGCGATAGCACCCGACGCGCGATGAAGGCAGCAATGAGATCTATGCCGCTGAACCCCTCCTGCTCCTTCATCTCCACCACCCGCTAGCACAGGTTGAGCACCTCCTGTGATGGGTTCCTGGGGAAGTAGGTCCAGTTCCTCTTCTCTTGCGGCATCTGCTACGTCCTAAGCTTGCGTTGGTTTTCCTTCAAGAGGAAAGGGTGATGCAGCAATAGTAGCGTAAGTATTTCCCTCAGTTTTTGAGAACCAAGGTATCAATCCAGTAGGAGGCTCCTCAAAAGTCCCACGCACCTACACAAACAAGCAAAGAACTCGCAACCAACGTAATAAAGGGGTTGTCAATCCCTTCACGGTCACTTGCAAAAGTGAGATCCGATAGAGATAATATGATAAGATAAATATATTTTTGGTATTTTATAATATAGATTGGAAAAGTAAAGATGCAAATAAAAGTAGATTGAAAGCTTATATGATAAGAGATAGACCCAGGGGCCATAGGTTTCAGTAGTGGCTTCTCTCAAGATAGCATAAGTATTACGGTGGGAGAACAAATTACTGTCGGGCAATTGATAGAAAAGCGAATAATTATGAGATTATCTAGGCATGATCATGTATATAGGCATCACGTCCGTGACAAGTAGACCGACTCCTGCCTGCATCTACTACTATTACTCCACACATCGACCGCTATCCAGCATGCATCAAGAGTATTAAGTTCATAAGAACAGAGTAACACATTAAGAAAGATGACATGATGTAGAGGGATAAATTCATGCAATATGATATAAACCCCATCTTTTTATCCTCGATGGCAACAATACAATACGTGCCTTGCTGCCCCTGCTGTCACTGGGAAAGGACACCGCAAGATTGAACCCAAAGCTAAGCACTTCTCCCATTGCAAGAAAGATCAATCTAGTAGGCCAAACCAAACAGATAATTCGAAGAGACTTGCAAAGATAACTTAATCACACATAAAAAAATTCAGAGGAGATTCAAATATTTCTCATAGATAAACTTGATCATAAACCCACAATTCATCAGATCTCGACAAACACACCGCAAAAAGAGTTACATCGAATAGATCTCCAAGAAGATCGAGGAGAACATGGTATTGAGATCCAAAAAGAGAGAAGAAGCCATCTAGCTAATAACTATGGACCCGAAGGTCTGTGGTAAACTACTCACAACTCATCAGAGGGGCTATGGTGTTGATGTAGAAGCCCTCCGTGGTCGATTCCCCCTCCGGTGGAGCGCCGACGAATGCTCCAAGATGGGATCTCGCGGATACAGAAGGTTACGGTGGTGGAAATAGTTTTCGTGGTCGCCTTTGATGTTCTCAGAGTACATGGGTATATATAGGAGGAAGAAGTAGGTCGGTGGACGCCCGAGGGGCCCACGAGATAGGGGGTGCGCCTAGTAGAGGTGGGCGCGCCCTCCACCCTCATGGCCGCCTCGACCGCTTCTTGACTTGCACTCCAAGTCCTCTGGATCACGTTCATTCCAAAAATCACGCTCCCGAAGGTTTCATTCCGTTTGGACTCCGTTTGATATTCCTTTTCTTCGAAACACTGAAATAGGCAAAAAACCAGCAATACGGGTTGGGCCTCCGGTTAGTAGGTTTGTCCCAAAAATGATATAAATGTGTAAAGTAAAGCCCATAAACATCCAAAACGGGTAATATAATAGCATGGAACAATAAAAAATTATAGATACGATGGAGACGTATCAAGCATCGCCAAGCTTAATTCCTACTCGTCCTCGAGTAGGTAAATGATATAAACAGAATTTTTGATGTGGAATGCTACCTAGCATAATTCTCAATGTAATTTTCTTTATTGTGGCATGATTGTTCAGATCCAAATGATTCAAGATAAAAGCTTATAAAACATAAAAAATAGTAATTCTTCGAAGCATACTAACAAATAATCATGTCCTATCAAAATAGCATAGCCAAAGAAAGCTTATCCCTACAAAATCATATAGTTAGGCCATGCTTCATTTTCATTACACAAAATACTCCCATCATGCACAAACCCGGTTTCAGCCAAGCAATTGGTTCATACTTTTTAACGCGCTTCAGCTTTTTCAACTCTTACGCAATACATGAGCGCAAGCCATGGACATAGCACTATGGTGGTATATGGTGGTGGTTTTGAGGACAAAAAAGGGAGAAGATAGTCTCACATCAACTAGGTGTATCAACGGGCTATGGAGATGCCCATCAATAGATATCAATGTGAGTGAGTAGGGATTGCCATGCAACGGATGCACTAGAGCTATAAATGTATGAAAGCTTAATAAAAGAAACTAAGTGGGTGTGCATCCAACTCGCTTGCTCAAGAAGACCTAGGGCACTTTGAGGAAGCCCATCATTGGAATATACAAGCCAAGTTCTATAATGAAAAATTCAAACTTAGTATATGAAAGTGACAACATAAGAGACTCTCTATCATGAAGATCATGGTGCTATTTCGAAGCACAAGTGTGGAAAAGAGATAGTATCATTGTCCCTTCTCTCTTTTTCTCTCATTTTTTTATATATTTTTTATTTGGCCTTTCTCTTTTTTTTATTTGGCCTTTCCTTTTTTTGGTGGGCTCTTTGGCCTTTTTTTTATTTTCTCTTTTTTGTTCTTTTTAGTCCGAAGTCTCATCCCCACTTGTGGGGGAATCATAGTCTTCATCATCCTTTCCTCACTTGGGACAATGCTCTAATAATGAAGATCATCACACTTTTATTAATTTACAACTCGAGAATTACAACAACACTTAGAACAAAATACGACTCTATATGAATGCCTCTGGCGGTGTACCGGGATATGCAATGAATCAAGAGTGACATGTATGAAAATTATGAGGGTGGCCTTGCCACAAATACAATGTCAAGTACATGATCATGCAAAGAGCAATATGACAATGATGGAGCGTGTCATAGTAACGGAATGGTGGAAAGTTGCATGGCAATATATCTCGGAATGGCTATGGAAATGCCATAATAGGTAGGTATGGTGGCTGTTTTGAGGAAGGTAAATAATGGGTGCATGATACCGGCGAAAGTTGTGCAGTATAATAGAGGCTAGCAAAGTGGAAGGTGAGTGTGCGTATACCCATGGACTCATTAGTCATAAAGAACTCATATACTTATTGCAAAAGTCTACTTGCCCTCGAAGCAAAGTACTACTACGCATGCTCCTAGGGGAAGGGCTGGTAGGAGTTAACCATCGCGCGATCCCGACCTCCACTCATAAGGAAGATAATTAAAAGAGCACCTAATGCAACAAATTTGTCACACAACTTTTACCATACGTGCATGCTACGGGACTTGCCAACTTCAACACAAGTATTTCTAAATTTCATAATTACCCACTAGTATGACTCTAACATTACCACCTCTATATCTCAAAACAATTATCAAGCATCAAATTGATCCTAGTGTTTTATGCACTTTCTATGATAGTTTTTATTATACCCAACTTAGATGCTCATCATTCTAGGACCAAATTTATAACCATAGCAAATACCATGCTGTTCTAAAAGACTCTAAAAATAATATAAGTGAAGCATGAGAGATCAACAATTTCTTCAAAATTAAGCCACCGACGTGCTCTAAAAGATATAAGTGAAGCACTAGAGCAAAAACTATCTAGCTCAAAAGATATAAGTGAAGCACATAGAGTATTCTAATAAATTACAATCAGGTGGGTTTCTCCCAAAAGGTGTGCACAGCAAGGATGAGTGTGGAAAACTAAAAATCAAAGACTAATATCATACAAGAAGCTCCAAGGAAAACACATATCATGTGGCGAATAAAAATATAGCTCCAAGTAAAGTTACCGATAAACGAAGACGAAAGAGGGGATGCCTTCCGGGGGCATCCCCAGGATTAGGCTTTTGGCTATTCTTGAATATCTTGGGGTGCCATGGGCATCCCCAAGCTTAGGCTCTTTCCACTCCTTATTCCATAGTCCATCAAATCTTCACCCAAAACTTGAAAACTTCACAACACAAAACTCAACAGGAAATCTCATCAGCTCCGTTAGTGAAAGAAAGCAAAACCACCACATAAGGTACTGTAATGAACTCATTCTTTATTTATATTGGTGTTAAACCTACTGTATTTCAAGTTCTCTATGGTTCATACCACTTAATACAAGCCATAGATGCATCAAAATAAGCAAACAACACACGAAAGGCAGAATCTGTCAAAAATAGAACAGTCTGTAGCAATCTATAACCCTCGAATACTTCTGGAACTCTAAAACTCCTACCAAAATAGGGAGTTCTGTAAAAATTGTCTATTGATCTACAGCAAAAAGAATTAACGCAAAATCACGTTTATGTGAATTAATAAAACTAATTTTGTGCGCGCAAAGTTTCTGTTTTTCAGCAGAATCAAATTAACTATCACCATAGTTTATCCTATAGGTTCTACTTGGCACAAACACTAAGTAAAACATAAAAACACATATAAACAGAAGGTAGATGCAAAATTTATTACTAAACAGAAACAAAACAAAAAACACAAATAAAATTGGGTTGCCTCCCAACTAGCACTATTGTTTAACGCCCCTAGCTAGGCATAAAAGCAAGGATAGATCTAAGTAGTGCCCTCTTTGGCATCTAATTCCTCAATAGAGCACTCATAATCTTTAGGGGTTTCTCCCTTTTTAGCAATGATTAAACCCTTAGGCAAGAATTCAAGAAATTCATTTGTAGCAAAAGGTTCCTTAATGATAGAAAGACAATTGGGATGAACACTTATTGATTTGAGATCCGCATTTCCCTTACTAGAAGATTCATCCTTATTTTTAGGAACATAGATAAATTTGGCAGTTTTGGTAGGAGGATTTGGAGTGTTTTTCACGGAAGAAAACGCCGACCCTAAGTTGGTAATGATATCCTCAAGTTTACCTATTCTCGTAGAATCTAGATCTATTTTTTCATTAACTATAGGTTCTTTCTCTTTAAAAAATTTCAAATTAACTCCAACCCTAGATCCATATTGGGTAATCTGATTATGAATCTTTTTATCAAAATTTTCAATCAACTCAATAGTGGCAACTTTATTTTCAATAATTTCAAGCCTTTGCATCACATGTTCCAAAGTTAAAATAGTTCCATTAACCAAAAGAGGTGGTGAGACAAACAAATCTAACATAGCATTATAAGCATCAAACATATGATTACTCAAGAAATCCCCTCCGGTAATGGTATCAAGAATGCATCTATTCCAAGGAGTAATGCCTACATAAAAATTGCGAAGAAGAACGGAAGTAGAAAGCTTCCTAGTAGATTTATTTTGAGCATTGCAAATTCTATGCCAAGCATCTTTTAAATTTTCTCCCTCCCTTTGCTTAAAATTAAGAATTTCATATTCGGGAGTAATAACGAGGATAGGAGGACTAGCCATGAGAACGAGCAAAAAAAGACAAGCGAAAGAGAGAGGAGAAGGTTGGGAAAGAGAGGGCGAATAAAACGGCAAGGGTGAAGTGGGGGAGAGGAAAACGAGATGCAAATGGAAAATAATGTAAATGCGTGGGAGATGAGTTTGTGATGGGTACTTGGTATGTCTTGACTTGAGCGAAGACCTCCCTAGCAACGGTGCCAGAAATCCTTCTTGCTACGTCTTGAGCTTGCGTTGCTTTTCCTTGAAGAGGAAAGGGTGATGCAGCAATAGTAGCGTAAGTATTTTCCTCAGTTTTTAGAACCAAGGTATCAATCCAGTAGGAGGCTCCTCAAAAGTCCCACGCACCTACACAAACAAACAAAGAACTCGCAACCAACACAATAAAGGGGTTGTCAATCCCTTCACGGCCACTTGCGAAAGTGAGAGATGATAAAGATAATATGATAAGATAAATATATATTTGGTATTTTATAATATAGATTGAAAAAGTAAAGATGCAAATAAAAGTAGATTGAAAGCTTATATGATAAGAGATAGACCCGGGGGCCATAGGTTTCACTAGTGGCTTCTCTCAAGATAGCATAAGTATTACGGTCGGTGAACAAATTACTGTCGAGCAATTGATAGAAAAGCGAATAATTATGAGATTATCTAGGCATGATCATGTATATAGGCATCACGTCCGTGACAAGTAGACCGACTCCTGCCTGCATCTACTACCATTACTCCACACATCGACCGCTATCCAGCATGCATCTAGAGTATTAAGTTCATAAGAACAGACTAACGCATTAAGAAAGATGACATGATGTAGAGGGATAAATTCATGCAATATGATATAAACCCCATATTTTTATCCTCAATGGCAACAATACAATACGTGCCTTGCTGCCCCTGCTGTCACTGGGAAAGGACACCGCAAAATTAAGCCCAAAGCTAAGCACTTCTCCCATTGCAAGAAAGATCAATCTAGTAGGCCAAACCAAACTGATAATTCGAAGAGACTTGCAAAGATAACTTAATTAAACATAAAAGAATTCAGAGGAGATTCAAATATTTCTCATAGATAAACTTGATCATAAACCCACAATTCGTCGGATCTCGACAAACACACCACAAAAAGAGTTACATCGAATAGATCTCCAAGAAGATCGAGGAGAACATGGTATTGAGATCCAAAAAGAGAGAAGAAGCCATCTAGGTAATAACTATGGACCCGAAGGTCTGTGGTAAACTACTCACAACTCATCGAAGGGGTTATGGTGTTGATGTAGAAGCCCTCAGTGGTCGATTCCCCCTCCGGCCGAGCACCGACGAAGGCTCCAAGATGGGATCTCGCGGATACAGAAGGTTACGGTGGTGGAAATATTTTTTGTGGTCGCCTTTGATGTTCTCGGTGTACGTGGGTATATATAGGAGGAAGAAGTAGGTCAGTGGACGCCCGAGGGGCCCATGAGATAGGGGGGGGGGCGCCCAATAGAGGTGGGCGTGCCCTCCACCCTTGTGGCCGCCTCGACTGCTTCTTGACTTGCACTCCAAGTCCTCTGGATCACGTTCGTTCCAAAAATCACGCTCCCGAAGGTTTCATTCCGTTTGGACTCCGTTTGATATTCCTTTGCTTCGAAACACTTACATAGGCAAAAAAACATCAATACGGGATGGGCCTCCGGTTAGTAGGTTAGTCCCAAAAATGATATAAATGTGTAAAGCAAAGCCCATAAACATCCAAAACGGTTAATATAATAGCATGGAACAATTAAAAATTATATATACGTTGGAGACGTATCAGCATCGCGTCGACGAAGGGCGGCAGGCTGATCCGGTATGCGCCGAGGTTACGGACGTAGAAGAAGCAATTCTGCCACTTCTTGGTAGAATCCTCCAGCGGCATCTTGGGGCACCCCCCACGCTCCCCTCGTCTCCGCGTTGAGATGATGGCAGCCCCGCAAGAAGACATCACCCCGGCGGTCGGCCCCTGCTGCTTCAAGAAGAAGAGGCGCACCCAGAGGTCGATGGTGGGCTCGACCCCAAGGTACCCCTCGCGCAGGGTGACGAAGACGGAGAGCTGAAGAATGGCGCTCGCTCCGAGATGATGTGGTTGGTGCCCGAAGAACTCCAAGAAGGTGCGGAAGAAGTTGCTCGCGGGAAGGCCGAACATGCGCTTGAAATACGTGAAGAAGACCACGCGCTCGGTCCCCTCCGTCCACGGCTCCTGCTCGACCTCCGGCAGCCGCACCGCGACGTCCGTCTTCCTCGGCAAGCGTCTGGTGGCGCGCAGATACTGGATATCTGCGGTGGTGGTGGTGGAGCCCATCCACGAGCCTGATGGCAGCTCCATTGGCAACACGGGTAGAGCGTAGAAAGTGAGGAAAAATTGGTGGTGAAGTTTCGCTCGAAGAGCGGCAGAGCGTCGCAGCGTGCAGCAGTCGCAAGAGCAGAGGAAGAATAAGATGGGGAGCGCGAGCGAGAGTGATCTCCGCAGCCCTCCTCTCCCAATTTATAAGGCACGTCTCAAACGTGGGGAAGTGGGATCGTTTGCATACACCCGTCCCACTTCCCCGCAATAAGTGTGCACATACCGCACGCATTAACTTCCTCGAGAATGGCAACCGACTCGCAGACGCTGCAATAAATCCACGTGCATGGGCCGAGGGCGCATAGTGGCGGGCCCCAACTCATCGCCCGTCTCGTCGCGCGCATGGCCTGTCAGGACCCTTCAGCTTCCGAGCGCCACATGACGCCCGCGCGAGGCCCAAAAGATTGCTTCAAGATTCGGCGGACTCCTCAGTTCCTGCCCGTGTCGGGATGCCGTGATCCAGCTTCCGGAAGCCGGCACACAGTGGGTGTTGCCGGACCCAGCGGCCGCAAGCTTCATCAATAAGCTCTGCTCAAGGGGGAAACTATGAAGCCCCCCCCCCCACTTGAAGCTGGCGGACCTTCACAGCTTTGGGGACTACTGTCGGGGGGATGAACCCCGGGCAGGCAACGGAACCCAGATCTTTTTCAAAACATCAGGGCCAACATAGCCCCTCAGGCTGGCTTGCACATGGCTGGGTCCTTCGACCCGACCAAGCCCCTCAACCTGGCCGAACTCTTTGACACAACCAAGATGGCAACCCGGCCCTGCCAGCTGGCGCAAGCCGGTAGAACCCGGCGCATCAAGGCTTCCCCAACAAGCTAGCTCCCCTGTGGCGTATTCCTCCACCCGGCCATGGGTCAGCTCTTGTCCCATCCCAGTCATACGATGGGACGAGTCTCCATTCAGAGATGAGCGAGGCAACAATGCTCCACCCACTCCTCTGACCGATAGAAGCATGGCAACAGTGCCCCACCTACCCTGCTTACCGAGGCCAGCGTGGCTATAGCGCGCCCGTCGTCACTACTGACGACAGCAGATGGCGACCAGGCGGAGTGCCACTGTAGCAGACTCGACCCGGCCACTCTATGACATTTGACAAGACAGAGAACAGTGCCTCCTGGCATGAGGGGCCCTTGCCCGAAGAACCCGGCGAGCCCTGACACCCGGCGGGTCCCAGCACCGGCTTCCCGGATGATGACAACCCGGCCCCACGGCCTTGTAACTTTACCGTTGTAACCCTGGGGGGTTGACCTATAAAACCCACCATGAGGCCTCCATGCACGGGGGCGAAGCAATCAGTAGAGCACACATCCATGCACACGCAAACCAGGGAGAAGGAACAACCTAAGCCTTGGCCTGCCTTCCTTCTTCCTCCAAACAGCTCTAGGAGCAACTTTGTACCGTATCATATAAACCAACCTTAGCAGGACTAGTGTGTTATCTCTCCGGAGAGCCCCGAACCTGGGTATGTCTTGCATCCCTCGCTCGCTCATGCCGACCTCGCCTCTGGAGCCCACCGGTGCCCTCGAGCCTCCTCCTCTCTTTAATCATCCTTTGGCATCTACCGTGCGCCCACCACGACACCGGTGACGTCGCCACCGAAGAGGTGTAGGCTATTGGAGAGGTTGTCAATTTCAATTTTGATGGGCGCCATGAAGATGGCCGAGTCATCCACTTAAAGGAATGTCTCATGATACTGTCGGAGCCGCAAATTTTGTGATACAAGCCCCTTCCAGTACCCACCTCAAGGATTAATTAGACCGGATCAATGGCGATGAAAAAGAGTGTCGGGGGGGGGGGTGCTCCTGGGCGGGACATCGACATGACGGCGGCGGATCTCTGACAACCGCACGTGGTCTGTTTGCGGCACCGGAACCCTTTCGGGGTTGAGGTGCCACTCATGCGGGAAATTCACATCTGGCCGCGGCACTAGCACGGGATTCTCCCAAAATAGTGGCATATATGGACTGGGATTTGGAGGTGCTGGCGTGCCGGTCACAACGCCATGGTGAAGTTGGCCAGCCGGTGCGCCGACGAGGAGCCGGCCTCGTGGTCACGCTTGTCGTGCTCGCTGAAGAACCCCATGATGGCGGTGGCTAGGGCTGGGTTGTCCGGCGAATGGGGGGCAAGAGAAAGACAAAGACCTTGAAAAAATGGACTGGGCAGCCCCCATAGTGACATTAAAAAGGACGAGCGTGGACTGGAATCTCTCACTAACATGCGCGCCTGACGACAAGCATGCAATTTAATTGGACGATGGATGGTGGTTGGGCGTATAGCTGGCCAAACGGGCCATGCTAACTGGGCCGGCCCGGTAGCACATGAGCATGACACGACCCAGGAACGGCACGACCCTGGCTAAACGGGCCAGGTCCGGCACTCGGCACACCATGGGCCATGCCTGGGCCTAAAGGCTGGGCACGTGGGCTGGCACGACATGGCCCGTTTATTTTATATATATATATATATATATATATATATATATATATATATATATATATATATATATGTGTGTGTGTGTGTGTGTGTGTGTGTGTGTGTGTGTGTGTGTGTGTACTTGTTAAATATTTTTGTAGTGCATGCGTATTTTATTAGTGCTTGGATCTCAGTATTAGTAGTGTTATAGTGTAATCTTTGTATTTTTTATCCTTTTGTAATTCTAGAGCATGTCTTGTATTCTTTTACTTCTTTGAGATGAAAGTTTTTAATGATGTAGGCGCTAATAAAGCTCTAGATTTATCCCACATGATAGTCTACCAAATTTTGCAATTTTCTACATTTTTTTGGCCTTTTTCGCTGTTTTCAGAGGTATTACGAACATAAAAAGAAAAAAATCACCAGGCGGGCCAGCGGGCCTGGGCATGCCGCGTGCCGGCCCATGTAGCCTACGAGCCGTGCCTGGGCTGCTAGCTCTAGCCCATGGGCCGTCACATGGGCCGTCACGGCACGGCCCGGTTATCATTCGTGCCGACGCGGGCCGTGCCGGGCCGGGCTGGCCCGTTTGGCCAGGTATGGTTGGGCGGCTGCCACACGGGCCCGACACGGATACCAAGCGGACGCACGGCACATCCGTCTCGTGTCCGTGTGGACGCAAATCGGGCCTAATTTTGGAGCAGAAATGCATCCACACGAACCCAAGCGGATAGAATTTGGGTATGCGTCCGCGCATTGGGCCATGGTTTTTGGTCTCACGGATCCAAACGGTTGAAAGCGGACGAAATGGGGCGCTGTGTTGAAGTTGGCCTTAGGCCTTGTTCTATTTGAAGGGGATTTAGAAGGGTTGAGGGGTTCAGATCCTGTGCAAGTCAAAAATCCCCCACTCTCATTGTCTGAACACAAAACAAGATTTTTCTTTCTTTCTAATAAAGACAAAACAAGAAATCTATGAGATAAATTGTTAAGCCCAATTGAGAAGCTTAGATGTAAAAAGTAGACCAACAAGCTCCCTTTTGTTTTCGGGTACTGCTGTCAATGATTTCCCTTGTTGTTTTGAGATTTCATTTAAGTTTGAGCTTTACAACATAACAGGGTGGTGGATGATAACCTTTATGGGGGTGACAAGGTTAGCTCAATTGGAGCGGCAATGTGGGGATTGAATGTGGTGACCCGGATTTTGGTGCGGAACAGAGTGACTAGAACAATGCCATCGGGAAAGTTCTTAAAAGTTGTGGGGCTTGTTAAACAACTCTTAGGAGCGATCGCAGCGTTATTCCAATTAGTGACATACTGCGTTGTGTGTTTCTGCGGTGTTTTTGTTATCTTTGCTTGCGGGCCGTACATCGCCACCGGGGTTTCCCTGTGGCGTTTAGCACAACACGACTACGGAAGCTCGGATGGAGATTCTAGCAAAGCAAACATGACTCCGGCGCTTAATGTCTTGTACATCATTGTTGTGGTCCAAGGTGCAATCTTTGCCTATACAACAATAATCAATGTATATGTGTCGAGAAAGATAGTGACATCAGTGGCCAAAGAGTATGGCTTCGAAGGTCCAAGATTCGGATTAGTTTCGGGTTACATGAGAGAAACCCGGAAAGGATGCTCGAAGAATCCGTCCTTCGCCAACGGAAGGAACATTCTGACATATGGGATAGACCTGACGATGTCGTCTGACAACTACACAGCCGGGGTAATGATTCTGAGCACAATCCTTGGGCCATTGGAGGGTGTAGGATCGACCAAGTTTCCAGAGCAGATCAGGCTAATAAGAAAGCTGGTCCTGTATGCACCCTCCAGCCACACCTTCCGTTTCCTGTTGCTCCTATCAAATCCAAGAAGTCACGCATACAGCCTTAGATAATATGCCAGAAAAGGCAGAAAGAATTGAATCAAGAGAGACAAGGAAGCACGCTGCAAATGTAGTGCTGCACATGGCCGACGGGGCCAGTCCGGAGCTGCTTCCTCAGGTGCTCCAATGCATATCCACATTGATCGGCTCATTCCAAGAACATCAGCTGTTTTTTTCATCAAACAGTACCGATGATGACAGTGATCATGCCAAGGACGAGAAGGACTACCTGAAGCGCTTGATGGATGGTCTGCATGTTCTTTTCGTGCTCGCAGCCGACAAGAAAAATTGCAATCTCATCGTCAACACCCCAGGTCTGCTCACCAAGATCATGACGCCTCTAGCCTCCAACCTTTACCACCAAACTGAGCATGATGCTTGGGGGGGCATACTACTGGAATCACTGAGAGTGATGTACCGGCTCACTGGTCACGAGGAAGCATGGAAAGCAATGGTTACTGGAATCTCCATAAATAATGAAACAATCATAAATATGAGGAGCATTATCAAGTGTGATCGATGTCCTATAGAGATGCACATATTGGTCAGGAAGGTTTTCGCCAACATACCTATGCAGAATCGAATGAGAGAAAAATTCATCGAGGGGCTGGCAGACACCTACACTTACGGAACCGCCAACATCAGCAGAATATCGGCACTTGAAGCACTGGCGGAGCTATGTTTCAAAGACGGAAGCAATGCGGCGATTATCTTAAAAGTAAATGGTTCTGCAGTTTACTCTTTCACAGCGGTTCTGGACGCTATAAGTAACGGATACAATGGATACCAAGTGATTATAGCAGAAATCCTACAGCATGCATGTCTCCATTACACCACGGATGATGAATGCCTCAGTGCACTCAAGGAGTCCATGATTTACCTGATTCCGAAGGTAATCCCTGTCTTGTAAATACAGCAAAAGTTGATTAACATCCCTTTATATACATATAAGAGGATAGATTTTTTTCTCGATAAAGGGTGGATTTTATTAACTCAAAATGAAGCATCAAGTGAATACAAACACAATGAGCCCACACCCGACCTCTGCATAGCTAGGATGCACACAGCCAATACCAACGCACGCACACGAAAATCACACCGGCAACTAGCAAAGTCAAACATGACCGAAGCTATGCCTTAGTGGACTAAAAAAAAGAAAAAGAATACTCCGAAGCGATCAAATCAGTGATCAACAAACTACGACAGCAACCATATCCGCACCAATCATCTTTTGACATCAGTAATGATGTCGCCACCACTTTCCGCGATCCCAGCAGCTACATACATAGCATGGTCATGACGTGTGGTGCCACGCTACTAAAGCCCATGCTCGCACAAGCAGACAGTCAAGCCACGACAAGATCCGGCCGCCACCAAGAACTCCAAACAATGAAGGTCGCCGTCGCACTTTGCTCAGGGAGGATGGCCACCCACACCATCAAATCCCAAATCGGGACGCTCCAACAGTTTCGCGCCATCCTCATGCTTCGTCGTCCTCGTCCTTGGCGGCATAATCATGCAGCAAAACAAACTCGTCGTTGCCGCCCGATCTGAAGATCCAAGATTTCCGGTCCCATCTTGGCCATCACCTAGCAGTGCAGGACCACATCTTCGCCTATGCGCCTGAGGGGTAAACCGCCATACCATGATGCAATAGGCAGACAGTGTTGCCCACACACTTGCAGATGAGATCATGGCCACCGTCATCTCACAAAAGAGACTCTCAGCCCAGCCAGAAATCCACCGCTGCTGCTGCACATCCATGCCCTCTGCATCAAGCCACTGTCCATAGATCTCACTCCGAAGCAACGCTGAACAAGCTACCGCTTGCCCCCGCAATCGAGTCAGCTCCAAAACAATGCCTCCAAGAAGGTCAACGACGAGGAAATCGCCGCCATTGTCTGTCCCACGAGGGGAGCAAGGATTTCTCGAGAGCAAAGACCATGAGGGGAGGAGGGAAGCAATATAGCGACGCCTTCGGCAAGGATAACGGCGCCCAAGGGTGTCATCGTCGCCGCTCGCACGAAGCGAGACAGGGTTTCCCCAGCTTCCCTCAAGCCCTCCCCATCACATCAATCACCAAGAATGCATGCATCTTGCCCAGCGCGCCGACGAGCGTAGGCGAGGTCACCAGAGCAAGGTCCGACGACCCATCCCCAAGCACCAGCAAAGGATGTAGTAAACGCCCATGAACGCGCACCAACATCCTGGCCAGCGCTCGTCCCGCCGGCCGCGTCCGACATGGCCGCAAATGGCGCACAATCAGCACCAGCAACCGCGCCCCACCATCCTTCGCCGAGCTCCGCTGCAGCGCATCTGGAACGCGCTTCCGGAGCATCGCGAGATCCCGCTGAGAGCCGCCGCCCACGGACACAGGGGAGCCACGAGGAGAAGCCCCGCCGCCGCCGTCGGCCGCGCGGGCTTCGCCCGGCGGCGTCCTCCGGCGGCGGCGCAGGGGATGTGACGGCCTGGTGGCGGCGCGCTAGGGTTGGAGCTATCGCCCCCGAGTCGCCCTGGGCGCAGGCGACGCGGGGGAACGGTTTGTCCTTACACGTTAAAGTTTCAGCCCCCATATAAGAGGATAGATGACAATGTCTTTATCACCTACACCTGTCAGATTAAGATACTCTTACCATTTGCAGGTGCTCAAGAAAATAATTACGGTAGAAGCAACACCAACAGTACAACAAGGCGGTGCTTTGCAAAATAATGGCCAGAACAGCAGCCCTTCTTCTCTTCAGCAAATTCAAAGACAACAGAACATCCGGAGAGTACAGACAGCTCTATTATCCCTTTGCGTGACAGTACACGAAACATTCATCAGTGCTGATCAGGATTTGGCTGTTCAGTTTGATGACGCAATTGGTGAATTTAACCTTCCAGTGAAACTCAGGGAGATGGTAGAAAGAAACAATGACCCAAAGCCTACTTGCCTGAAAATACTTAAGCTTACCAGCAGGATGGCCATATCAATGATGAAATGCAGAGGTAGCAGATACCCCAAGCCAGACATGGAGAGCTTGGTGAAAGCACTCTCAAAGGCTTGTAGCAGAAAGATGTATTTTATTGACAACTCAATGGGTTTTACAAGGGGTGACGCCGCAGCAACGACAATGAAGCCCGAGAGGACTTTTGCGTCCTTCGTCACAGAAGCAATGGACCTTGTTCGCGATTACAGGGCATGAAAACTGGAAGTCATGGCGCCATCTACCATTGTCTGTGGGAAACCCCTCGTCAAATTAAGGCTTATCATTCACCTGCAGTATTAATCTCTGTGTTGCGTTGCGTCTAAATTTTATAACAATGTAATGTTATGTCAACTATGCTATATGTCATATCTCAGTGTATCTCTGAAACTAGTACCATTCAAAAATCAACTACTCTATATGTTTTATGTCATATTTCAGTGTATTTCTGGAACTAGTACTATTTGATTGTGCATCACGGGAGCATCGATTTTTTGTCTAACAAGAGCAGTCGTCCCGGCGCCCGGAATCCTGCAAGGTATGCGTTGTTTATTGGAACTGAGAAAATTAGATAACTGAAAAAATGAGGAATGTCGTGTATTGGAACTAACAAGTCCGGGATCTGGCTGCCAGGGCTACGGCCTACGGAGGCGTCTCGTGACGGCGAGCTCCTTGGAGCAACTTGCCCGGGTGCGTGCACGTGGTTGGTTGGATGGATCCGCGGAAGGTGGTTAGGGCGGCGGCGATCCCCGGGGGAGCCGCGAGCGCTGCTAGGTTTAGCCGGAGGGGTGTGCGTGAGATGCGATCCACAGCCACCGTGTGGAATCAGAAGAAGAGAGGGCGAGGGGTGAGACGCACCTGCGGAGGTAGCGCCATTAGCCCAGGAGAGAGCAGAGAGAGGATCGGGAGAAGGGTCAGGCGAAGAGAGCGCGGACGCCAGCGTGCTTATGGAGCAGAGTCGTGTACTGTGTGCGTGCGTGGGCGTGGCGTCATGTCAGACTTTCTCACACCCAGACACGCTTCTTCCTTTCCATATTAGTTGAAGCCCGGGCCGAGATCTTGTCGGCGAGGTCGGAGAGGCCGTCCGGCTCGCCATCGCTGCTGCCGCGCGAGTCCCCTACGTCTTGGGTCCATCTCCCCCTCCCCGCGTCCGCAGGCACAGGTCGCCGACTGGAGAGCCGCCCCTTGGCTACACCCTCGCCGTAGAAGGCAGCGCCCACCGCTGCTGCGCCACGACCGCCCATGGCGGGGACAGGGGAATCAGGTCGCGCGAGCCGCAGCTCGGACGGACAAACGCTCCCCGGTGGTTGACTTTGTTTAGGGTAATTTTTCTGAGAGGGGAGGAGTTTTTGGCAAAAAGACACCTCTAACGTCGTTTATTGTGGACTGTTACTCCACGTCAGCAAATGGTGGGCTCCATCTGTCATAATCATCAAATGAGTCAAAGTCGCCAACTAGTGTTTTTTGCAAAAGATTAGGCCGAGAATCAATGGTTTCTGGCAACCAGTGTTTCCTGCAAACGTAGGCTTCAATGTGGTGATTTTCTGCAATTCAATGTGTTGCGCATAGAAATCATGAATCTGATTTGGTAGCCCTCGTCAAGCCAACCTGTCGAAAGTCTAGCATCTATCCCACGTAAAGAAGCGGCATTGCAATGGTGCCTTGGACTTCCAATTGAACTCCGCTGTTTGTGCAACCTCGTGGCCCCAAAACTTTGTCGCATACGCGGAACACGCCGAGCACTTGCCATTGTTCTCCCAAGCCCGGGTCACAGTATCCATGTGCCTAGGATCTAGCTGCACCCTCTCAACTCTAGCCCATAGCGTGAAGAATTCGTGAAGAAGGGCAGCCACTAGAAGAAACATGTTCATCCATGACGGATTTCTGATGATGCCTCGTACTGATGTGTCTTGTTTTCATCTATCATGTGCGGTGCCAAAGCTGCTTTCTGATTGGTTGATACGACCATCCCATGGATCACGCATAAGCACCGTTCATCCCCTGGATCCAACGGTAGGCACATTCGCCCCCTCTCTCTTTTTCGTCCACCCCGAGTCGCGGACTACTCTTCCATTGAGAGTAGCGAAGTCCCCCAGTCCCTCCCCTGTGCTCTATCTCTTCTCTCCCACCTCCTGTGATCTCCGCCATCCCACCTCCCCCAATTCATCTACATGTCGAGATTTCTAGAGGCTACATCTAGACAAGCAACGCCTCGTCTAGCTCCGCTCCCTCCCGGCGACGACACGTGCTCTGCCAATCAGGTTGAGGAAAGGATGTCGCCCCACCGCACCTGTCGGATCTGCCCAGCCATCGGCCGGATCCGTCGGGGTCGCGCCTGGATCTCGATCTTCTAGTCCTTCCCACCTTCTCCTCTGTCGACAACAGACAACAGCACTACAAAAATGTCAACGATGGCCATTTTCGGTGACGGCCCAGAATGCCACCTATGATAGCTCAATCTGCCGTCTAAGATATTTTTCGCGATGATAATCCGTCACCGGTATTCGGTCCGAGGGGTTGACCGGTCATAGATTCTGACAGGTAGAGCCAGCAGTTGCTGACGTGGCTTCTTTCATGTGGGGTCCAAATATTGTTTTATCACCGACGATGATCGTCAGTAATAAGTTGATGCTAACATGGCTATTTACATGTAGGTCCAGATACAGGTGACGTGGCTACTGACATGTGGGTTCAAACGCTTGTGATGATATGCATTTTTGTCACAATATTGCAAATTACAATGTAATTTTAATTTAAATTAAAAATTCATCAAAAAATGATTTCAATTTAGTTCTCA
This sequence comes from Triticum aestivum, assembly GCF_018294505.1. NCBI lineage: Eukaryota > Viridiplantae > Streptophyta > Magnoliopsida > Poales > Poaceae > Triticum > Triticum aestivum. The sequence goes on along the minus strand of NC_057801.1, from coordinate 803,777,008 downwards.
GCAAAATTTGAAATGACAGAGAAATAATGTTAATGCTCCCATTCATACTCACACAAGGCGTTACAAGACAGAATATTACATAGACAATAACTAAAAGAAAATAGAGCTCTTTAATTTCTTCATGCTAGGCTTCTAGTCGTGCATCATATACTACTAAACCTAAGCAAGCATGTGCGCATGTCACACAGTACTGAGATTAAGGAGGGCCTTGCTCTTCCTCTACATTGTTGTCTCATCTAGTCTTCTAGGGAAGGAATCACTCTCTCGATCTTTGTAAATAATCCTGTCTAGAAAATAAACCAAGACTGTGTAGTTGCTCAAACATATCAGCGGCAAAAATAGGGACAAAATTTAATTAATGTCCATGGTTCAACAGAGGTAGTAAAGAAAAACATGGTGCATCAACACTACTACATGACCAAGAAGAGCAGTCCTAAGTATTAACTTTCTTATAATCCAATTCATAGTTATGCACCAGCACTGACTACTAGTCATCATTGCTGTGGAACATGCAAGACATTGAACAAACAATATTACTAATAGAAAATGTTTGGCATTTGAACTTTATAAACGTGTAACGTGAGAAGTAGTTTGAGGGAAGACGCCTCACAACAGGGGCAATCGGCTCATATATATATATGACTCGGTTACAAAGGCTTGGAAGCCAAGAAACAATCTACACGTATCAAAACAGATCGAGAAGATACGGTAGGTAGAAGACGTTTCCATCTATACAAGACCTACATACGTTAACATCCCCCCGTAATCATTGCGTCGGTGGAGCGAATGCAAAGACTGTACCGGAAGTCCAAGAACAACTTGGATGGTAGACCCTTCGTCATAATGTCTGCAAACTGCTACGAAGATGGAACATGAAGAACCCGAATCGGATCAAGAGACACCTTCTCCCGAACAAAATGAATATCAATCTCGATATGCTTTGTACGACGATGTTGAACCTGGTTGCAAGCCATGTAGACAGCGCTGACATTATCACAAAAAACAATTGTCGCGGTATGGAGAGGACGGTGAAGCTCATGAAGAGCTGACGTAGCCAACATCATTCATCCACAACGTGAGCCACAACACAATACTCAGCCTCAGCACTAGAGCAAGGAACCGTGGCCTGGTGTTTGGAGGACCAGGACACAAGGTTGTCGCCGAGATAGACATAGTAGCCTGAAGTAGACCGCCGAGTGTTGGGACAACCTGCCCAATCAGCGTCCGAGTATGCTGTGAGAGACGTAGCAGGTGTGGAGTGCAACCAAAGACCCAAATCCAGTGTACCTTGGAGATACCGAAGAATCCACTTAACCAAGTTGAGATGAGGTTCCCGAGGAGCATGCATGTAGAGGCAGGCTTGCTGCACTGCATGAGCAATAATACCCGGACGCGTCAATGTGAGATACTGAAGGGCGTCTGCAAAACTGCGGTACTCAGTGGGATCGACGATGAGCGGACCATCGTCGGCAGAAAGCTTGCAACGAGTGTCTATGGGAGTAGGACACGGGTTGCAATGTTGCATGCCGGTGCGCTGGAGAAGATCAATGGCATACTGGCGCTGTGACAACAACATCCCAGACGAGGAGCGAGTGACCGATATACCAAGGAAATATGAAAGATCCCCGAGATCAGGCATAGAGAACTCGCGATGAAGAAGGTCGGTGACGTGCTGAAGAAGGCCGGTGCCGGAGGCGGTGAGAATGATGTCGTCCACGTATAGAAGAAGGGCAGCTCATCGCCCCGTTGGAGACCAAATAGGGAGACATCGCACTGAGACGCCACGAAGTCAAGACGATGAGCATAGTGGGCGAAGCACTGGTACTAGGCTCGAGGGGCCTGCTTGAGGCCATAGAGAGACTTGTGGAGCTGACAAACATGTTGAGGACGAGCAGAGTCGATGAAACTAGGTGGTTGATCAGTAGATCACCTCGTCAAGATTGCCATGAAGGAAGGTGTTTCTTGACATCGAGTTGGTGAATCGGGCAAGCACGAGAGACGACGATGTTGAAGACGACGCAGATCGTGGCGGGCTTGATGACGGGGCTGAAAGTCTCGTCAAAATCAACGCCCGGCTGCTGAGAGAACCCACGAAGAACCCAACGTGCCTTGTAGCGAGTGATAACCCACAAGTATAGGGGATCGCAACAGTTTTCGAGGGTAGAGTATTCAACCCAAATTTGTTGATTCGACACAAGGGGAGCCAAAGAATATTCTCAAGTATTAGCAGCTGAGTTGTCAATTCAACTACACCTGGAAACTTAGTATCTGCAGCAAAGTGTTTAGTAGCAAAGTAATATGATAGTGGTGGTAACGGTAACAAAAGTAAAGACAGCAAAAGTAATGCTTTCGGTATTTTGTAGTGATTGTAACAGTAGCAACGGAAAAGTAAATAAGCGAGAACCAGTATATGAAAAACTCGTAGGCACCGGATTAGTGATGGATAATTATGCCGGATGCGGTTCGTCATGTAATAGTCATAACATAGGGTGACACAGAACTAGCTCCAATTCATCAATGTAATGTAGGCATGTATTCCGTATATAGTCGTACATGCTTATGGAAAAGAACTTGCATGACATCTTTTGTCCTACCCTCCCGTGGCAGCGGGGTCCTATTGGAAACTAAGGGATATTAAGGCCTCCTTTTAATAGGGAACCAGAACAAAGCATTAGCACATAGTGAATACATGAACTCCTCAAACTATGGTCATCACCGGGAGTGGTCCCGATTATTGTCACTTCGGGGTTGCCGGATCATAACACATAGTAGGTGACTATAGACTTGCAAGATAGGATCAAGAACACACATATATTCATGAAAACATAATAGGTTCAGATCTGAAATCATGGCACTCGGGCCCTAGTGACAAGCATTAAGCATAGCAAAGTCATAGCAGCATCAATCTCAGAACATAGTGGATACTAGGGATCAAACCCTAACAAAACTAACTCGATTACATGATAAATCTCATCCAACCCATCACCGTCCAGAAAGCCTACGATGGAATTACTCACGCACGGCGGTGAGCATCATGAAATTGGTGATGGAGAATGGTTGATGATGACGACGGCGACGAATCCCCCTCTCCGGAGCCCCGAACGGACTCCAGATCAGCCCTCCCGAGAGAGATTAGGGCTTGGCGGCGGCTCCGTATCGTAAAATGCGATGATTTCTTCTCTCTGATTTTTTTCTCCCCGAAAGCCAATATATGGAGTTGGAGTTGGCGCCGGAAGGCCACCAGGGGGCCCACGAGGTAGGGGGGCGTGCCCTAGGGGGTGGGGGCACCCTCGTGAACAGGGTGTGGGCCCCCTGGCCTTCATCTTTGGTGAGGATTTTTTATTATTTTTTATAAGATGTTCCGTGGAGTTTCAGGTCATTCCGAGAACTTCTATTTTCTGCACATAAAACAACATCATGGCAATTCTGCTAAAAACAGCGTCAGTCCAGGTTAGTTCCATTCAAATCATACAAGTTAGAGTCCAAAACAAGGGCAAAAGTGTTTGGAAAAGTAGATACGACGGAGACGTATCAACTCCCCCAAGCTTAAACCCTTGCTTGTCCTCAAGCAATTCAGTTGACAAACTGAAAGAGAAAAAGAAAAACTTTTACAAACTCTGTTTGCTCTTGTTGTTGTAACATGAAAAGCCAGCATTCAAGTTTCAGCAAATATTATGAACTAACCATACTCACAATAAAAAACAGGTCTCACAATTACTCATATCAATAGCATAATCAGCTAGCGAGCTATAATAACAAAACTTGAATGACAACACTTTCTCAAAAATAATCATAACATGATATAACAAAATGGTATCTCGCTAGCCCTTTCTGAGACCGCAAAACATAAATGCAGAGCACCTTTAAAGATCAAGGACTGACTAAGCATTGTAATTCATGGTAAAAGAGATCCAGTCAAGTCATACCCAATATAAACCAATAATAGTGAATGCAAATGACATTGTGCTCTCCAACGGGTGCTTTTAATAAGAAGGATGATGACTCAACATAAAAGTAAATGGATAGGCTCTTCGCAGAGGGAAGAAGGGATTTGTAGAGGTGCCAGAGCTTGGTTTTGAAATAGAGATAAATTATATTTTGAGCGGCATACTTTCATTGTCAACATGACAACTAAGAGATGACGATATCTTCCATGCTAAAAAAATTATAGGTGGTTCCCAAACAGAATGGTAAAGTTTATACCCCCCTCCTCCACAAGCATCAATCCATGGCTTGCTCGAAACAACGAGTGCCTCCAACATTCAACGGGTCCCAAGGGGAGTTTTGTTTGCAATTATTTTGATTTAGTTTGCATAAAGCATGGGACTGGGCATCCCGGTTACCAGCCATTTTCTCGTGAATGAGGAGCGGAGTCCACTCCTCTTGAGAATAACCCGCCTAACACGGAAGATAAGGGCGGCTCTAGTTGACATATGAGCTAATCGAGCATGCAAAACAGAATGTTTATTTGAAGGTTTAGAGTTTGGCACATACAAATTTACTTGGAAAGGCAGGTAAATACCTCATATAGGTAGGTATAGTGGACTCATATGGAACAACTTTGGGGTTTAAGGAGTTTGGATGCACAAGCAGTATTCCCGCTTAGTACAGGTGAAGGCTAGCAAAAGACTGGGAAGCGACCAACTGAGAGAGCGACAATAGTCGTAAACATGCACTAAAATTAATTTACACCGAATACAAGCATGAGTAGGACATAATCTACCATGAACATAAATATCATGAAGGCTATGTTGATTTGATTCAACTACATGCGTGAACATGTGCCAAGTCTAGTCACTCAATTCATTTAAAGGAGGATACCATCCCATCATACCACATCATAATCATTCTAATAGCATGTTGGCACGCAAGGTAAACCATTATAACTCATAGCTAATCAAGCATGGCACAAGCAACTATAATCTCTAAATGTCGTTGCAAATATGTTTACTTCATAATAGCTGACTCAGGAATGATGAATCATCATATTTACAAAAACAAGAGAGGTCAAGTTCATACCAGCTTTTCTCATCCCAATAAGTCCATCATATATCATCATTATTGCCTTTCACTTGCACGACCGAACGATGTGTATAATAATAAGAGTGCACGTGCATTGGACTAAGCTGGAATCTGTAAGCATTCAACTCAAGAGAGAAGACAAGTAATATGGACTCTAAGTTAAATAAACAACCATGCATATAAGAGCCACTAAGCATTTTCACCATGGTCTTCTCCTACTGACCCCCAAAGAAAAGAAAAGAAATAAAAACTATTTACACGGGAAAGCTCCCAACAAGCAAAAGAAGAACGGGAATTGTTTTTGGGGTTTTCTTTTTTTAATTACTACAACAAAGAAATAAACTACTACTATTTTTTTGGTTTTTCTTAAGGTTTATTAAACACACAAGAAGAAAGCAGGAAAAAGAAAATAAACTAGCATGGATATTACAGTGAAAGAGTATGAGCACCGACATCTAGCAATGAGTGTGTGTGAACATGAATGTAATGTCGGTGAGAAATACGTACTCCCCCAAGCTTAGGCTTTTGGCCTAAGTTGGTCTATTGCCAGGGATAGCCTGGCGGATACTCGTAGGTGAAACTGGGGTCATACTGCGATGAAGAAGACTCTGATTGCCACAGGCAACCTCCTCTGGATCCCAAGAATAAACAGACAGTCGTGGAGGATCATCTTGTGGCTCCGGTTCCGGGGCTGGTGTAGGATTCCGATAGGATTGAATGGCTGCCCACGGAACGATGTGAGGACCTGCAGACAAGTTAAACAAAGAGGGAGCGGGCAAAGTAATAGTCTCAGGGTGATGTTTATCAAAGTATAATTTATATTTGAGCTCCCCTTCACGACTCTTAACAAGGAAGTCATGCGCTATCATACTCTTATAATCTAAGTAAGCACATGGCAATGATGTTTCTTCTTTCTCCTCATGCCTAATAGGTATTTCAAAATATTCAGCTAAGCGCGAAGCATAAATGCCTCCAAAGATAGGGCCCTTAGTACGGTTCAGACTTAACCGTCTAGCAACAATTCCACCCATACTAACAGAGTTATTACGGTATAAACCATGGAACAAAATAATAATATCAGGAACACTAAGGTTTCCACAGTTCCCGCGTCCAATCAAGCAACAACTAGCAAATAAGGCAAAGAAGCGTAAAATAGGAAAATGTATGCTAGTAATTCTTGCAGCAGAAACCTTCCTGGTTTCTCCCACAGTGATACTGTTAATAAAAGTTTCTACTTCGTTACGGTGTGGTTCATCCAAGGTGCCCTCAAAGGGTATTTTGCAAACCTCACAAAATTCAGCTAATGTCATCTCTTTAACAACATCATATAAATGAAACTCTACTGTTGGAGGTGATTTCTTAGGGAAAAAGTAGAAGTTTTGCACAAAAGTATTTGTGAGTAAGAGATATTGATGACGTTGGTCGCGGAGGAAGTCGGTGAGGCCAACATTCTCAATCAATAAATAGAAATCTTCATAAATCCCGGCTCTCCTCAAGAAGTCATCGGAAGGCCATTCACACGGCCGGACCTCCGCGGTGCGAGGCAAATTAAATTTGGGCATTTGCTCTTCTTCCTTTTGTTTTTCCATAGAGCTTCGGCTCGACGAGCCCCTTAAAAGTCTCTTCATTATTTTCTGAAATAATCTGAAATTTTTAGTGACTTCAAATAAAAATGAACCAACTTCAATAAAATTGATAGCAACAACTCCCACAAGTGCCTAGAGCCTATATCAAGCATTAGAACTACTTGGAACCATATAAATTTGACATGCAAGCTCAAGAACATGGTCACCTTTGCAGCACAAATTTGCAATGAATAAAGCACTAGAACAAAAACTAATTGGACCAATGGAGGAGTCACATACCAAGGAACGATCTCGCCAAGCAGTTTTGCGAGAGGTGCTTTGAGCAAGGAGATCAAAAATCACAGCAACGGGGGCTAGAACTCATGCTTGAGATGGTTTTTCGTGTTTGTGTAAGACAGAGGAAGAAGATAGGTGCAGGAATAAGTGGAGGAGGGCCACCTTGGGCCCACGAGGCAGGGGGCGCGCCTAGGGGGGTAGGGCGCGCCCTCCACCCTCGTGACCAGGTGGCAGCTCCCCCTGCGGTAATTTTTGCACAGTAAATCCTCAAATATTCCCGAAAAAATCATATTAAATTGGCATCGCATTCTGAGGACTTTTATTTTCGGGATATTTTTATATTGCACGGATAAGTCAGGAGACAGACAAAAAAAATACTATTTTACTTTATTTCTACTAAATAACAGAAAATATAAAGAGGGTACAGAAGGTTGTGCTTCTAGTTTCATCCATCTCGTGATCATCAAAATGAACCTACTAACAAGGTTGATCAAGTCTTGTTAACAAACTCATTCCAAATAATCACGGAACCGGAGAAATTTCGAATAACACTAAGTTACCTCAACAGGGATATGAAAATCCCCAACAATAAGAATATCATACTTTTTCTTGACAATAGGGAGAGAAAATTCAAAACCTCCAAATATAATTGATGGAATTTTTCCAATAGAGTTGATACTATAAACTTGAGGTTGTTTCCTCGGAAAGTGTACCGTATGCTCATTACAATTAACATGAAAAGTGACATTGCCTTTGTTGCAATCAATAACAGCCCCTGCAGTATTAAGGAAAGGTCTTCCAAGAATAATAGATATACTATCATCCTCTTGGATATCAAGAATAACAAAGTCCGTTAAAATAGTAACATTCGCAACTACAACAGGCACATCCTCACAAATACCGACAGGTATAGCAGTTGATTTATCAGCCATTTGCAAAGATATTTCAGTAGGTGTCAACTTATTCAAGTCAAGTCTACGATATAAAGAGAGAGGCATAACACTGACACCGACTCCAAGATCACATAAAGAAGTTTTAACATAATTTCTCTTAATGGAGCATGGTATAGTTAGTACTCCTGGATCTCCAAGTTTCTTTGGTATTCCACCCTTAAAAGTATAATTAGCAAGCATGGTGGAAATTTCAGCTTCCGGTATCTTTCTTTTATTAGTAATGATATCCTTCATATACTTAGCATAGGGATTTGTTTTGAGCACATCAGTTAATCGCATACGCAAAAAGATGGGTCTAATCATTTCAGCAAAGCGCCCAAATCCTCATCATCCTTTTTCTTGGATGGTTTCGGAGGAAAAGACATGGGTTTCTGAACCCATTGTTCCCTTTCTTTACCATGTTTCCTAGCAACGAAGTCTCTTCTATCATAACGTTGATTCCTTGATTCTGGGTTATCAAGATCAATAGCAGCTTCAACTTCTACATCATTATCATTACTAAGTTTAGCATCATCATGAACATTACCATTAACATTATCACTAGGTTCATGTTCATCACCTGATTGTGTTTCAGCATCAGCCATAGAGATATCATTTGGATTCTCAGGTGGTTCAGCGATAGGTTCACTAGAAGTTTGCAAAGTCCTATCAGTTTTCTTTTTCTTCCTTTTAGAAGAACTAGGTACATCAATATTATTTCTCTGAAAATCTTGCTCGATTCTCTTAGGGTGGCCTTCAGGATACAAAGGTTCCTGAGTCATTCTATCAGTTCTAGTAGCCACTCTAATAGCATAATCATTTTTCTTACTATTCATTTCATTAATCACTTCTTTCTGAGCTTTGAGTACTTGTTCTACTTGAGTGGTAACCATAGAAGTATGTTTGCTAACAAGTTTAAGTTCACCTCTAATATTAGCCATATAATCACCCAAGCGTTTAATCATAAAGGTATTCTGTTTCAATTGCCTACCAAAATACGCATTAAAGTCATCTTGCTTAAACATAAAGTCATCAAACTCATCCAAGCACTGACTGGCAATTTTAGTAGGAGGGACTTCAGCTTTATCATATCTATAGAGAGAATTTACCTTTACTACCTATGTCGGGATATCGGGATCAAGAGGTTCTTTAGTGAATAAGTGATTGAGATCATATACTTCTTCAACAGGCGATAAATTAAGACCGTGTATCTATTTATATATAAAAAGTGATTGATGGGTTAATTAGAGGCAAGAGAATTAGGCTAGAAAATTCCGCGTTAATTAGAAAATAGTGGCCCTTGATCTGGTCGGTCTCCTAACATTATAATTTTATAACCGTTAGATATGCGTAACATATTCTGTCAAAAAAGATATGCGTAACATATATTTAGGGTTGTCCTGATGGATCATGAGTTGCGCCATAAGGAAAGAAAAGATGGGCCTCCACATGTCCAGATCCAATCCTACTACTACGTCTCTGGAGCCAAGCCTCCTTATTTCACATCGTACAAGTTGTTAGCGTCCGTGAAAAAGGGCATGTACAGATCCTAGAAAAATCAGTGATTGATGGGTTAATTAGATGCAAGAGAATTAGGCTAGAAAATTCTATGTTAATTAGAAAATAGTGGCCCTCGATCTGATGAGTCTTCTAACATTATAATTTTATAACGTTAGATATGCGTAACATATTCCATCCAAAAAAGATATGCATAACATATATATAGCATTGTCCTGATGGATCATGAGTCGTGCCGTAAGGAAAAAAAAGATGGGCCTCCACATGTCCAGATCCAATCCTACAACTACGTCTCTGGAGCCAAATCTCCTTATTTCACATCGTAGAAGTTGTTAGCATCCGTGAGAAAAAGGCATGTACAGATCATAGAAAAATCGATGAAAAAAAAGATCCTACAAAAAAAAGCAAGGCCAGATCCTAAAAAAATTGCACGTCCAGATCCTAGCGTATTTTTTTTTGAGGTAATACGTTTCTCATTCATAAAATAAAGATCCGGTTACAAGACACGTAATCACCGACATTACAGTACTGAAAGGATAGGATAATCCTACACAAAAAACCAGCGCCTGTTCCTCTCCTTCGGCATCACCGAAGCGACCACCAAGAGAGAGAAGACAGATCACCTCTTCGCCCGAGCTCGACGCGGCTCCATCGCTGATCTGCAGCTTTACGGACCTCCAAAGTAGTTTGCCAAAAGCAAAACCATTGCCGTTGAAAGAATCAGACTGGGGCAACGTGTCCCCGGACACGCCATCGAACTCCAGACCTGACATCCCCGCACGACTACAATGTCGGAGGAGAAAACCAGAGCTGTCAGCCTCCAACCACACACCCAGCACAGGATGCACCATCTTCCAGCTGTCAACTGCGCAGGCCGCCGTCTGCGCGTACTCCCGGACGACAAAACCTCCCTGCTCCACCATGACGTCGGAGACAACGCCACGGCAACGGGGACAGAGCAGAAGGAGAGACACACCTGATGGAGTCACCACCGCCGCCTCGCCGGCACCATCCATGAACCCTAACTTTGCCGATCTGAAGGATCGACAAACACACGATGCCATCAACTTCGAGACGCCGCCATGAAGGACACCACCGGTGTGGGAGTGGAGCTGAGGCAGATTTATTCGTCCGGACGTCGCACCACCACCCCAACGACGCATCACGACATACAAAACCAAAACCTAACAACAGAGCGGAGGAACGGGGTCCCCCCTCCCTCCCGCCGCCGGAGCAGCAGACAGAGGGAGAGGGGACCAACGATCTCGCCGGTGAAGATCGGTGGTAGGCTGGTCACCTGCCTGGTCGCCGCTCCTGGCGGCTAGGTCAGGGAAAACGATTGGGTCGATCAGATCCTAGCGTACTACTCCATCTCTCCATCCAAATCTCTGATTGTAGTTCATAGAAGTAGCTAAAATATACTGAACATATAACCGTAAAAATACAGAACGTAGCCGTTCCGGTGGTCCGTATATACCACCAAAATCTATGTCTTTATATACTAAAAGTAAATTATGGGTTAACTAGAAAACAAGAGAATTAGGTAAAAGATTACACACAAAAAATATAAACATCCGATACTTCAATTTTTATAGATCATCACCGTTATTAGATCTGAACAATCAATTTTCATTTATCCTATGGGCGCTCCCGTCCTATACCAAGGAAAACAACATCGTAAAAATATTACAAAGAAGAAACCCTACCCATCCTCTCAAGTTGGCTCTTTGTCTCGGAGAATACTCAATATCATCATCATCCAGATGAGGTTCCTTGCCAGTGCTTGGCTGGAGGCATCCGAGGAGTTGTACGTGCAAGTAAACATACCTTGCTTGCTTGATTATAGTGGCCGGATGGAAACAGGCGCACCACAACTTAACATCAGCGGGTCAGCAGATTACGTAAACTAATTGATGGGCTAATACTCATGCACATTGGAAGTTTCTGATTGAGAAAAGCTCCCATGTAGACATCCTCACATTTATTACTCATAACACATATTAGCCGTTTTATACATTGTTCGAGAGGGAAGTACGACACCAAATGCAGAATTCGAGTATGAAACTGAATTTGTCTTTAAATTACATACTCCAACAACTAAAATAAGTATTACGTTGAAAACAAAGATACCGATAGTTATTTGTACACTCTTTTCTCATATCCATGAACCAATTAAATTCTAATAAAAGTCATCATAGTATATTAACATGCATACATTTCTGTAGAGAAACCAGGCTCTGTACTTTTTTATTATATCGCCAAACAAACACAAAAATGTTAACAATGCAAACCTTTATACATTTTTATAGTACTTTAAATTTGTGTTGCTTGCTAAATCTACATGAGATCTTCCGGGAGTCTCCGAAATGATTTTAGATTTTCTTTTAAAGAAAAAAGATCATTTGACAATTGAGGTGGCAATAATGGTGCAGCTTCATTACAACTATTGTAAAAATTATACACCAATAAATATTCCTTATTGGTAAAACAAAATTAAGACAATATATAATTTTGTCGAAGACATAATAACTGTATTATCAGAATCGATGTTGTTAAATGTGAAGTTTCGTGATACACCATATCCTAACTTTAGCATAACTTACTCGAAAAGTTTAATAAATAGCAAATAATTTCTAGAAAATGCAGTCACCAAATAATACTCATTTGTGTTTCGCCATGTAATAGTAATAATAGGAAATGAGTTATATTAGTTTAATCATATAAAATCATTCAAAGACGTTTTAGGAAATTACAACCATATCGATTTTACTTCCCAAATCTATATATTTAAAATATGATTAGTGGTTAGACTTTCAATTGTGCAAAAACAAACATAGTTATCACCCTAGACATCGGAGGTACTTGATAATTATGAGGTAAATACCTTTTGAAAGTATCATGGAGAGTCACTTGCAACATTGTTGACAATTAACATCTTTATAGATTGGATGTGTGAGGATTATTCAGAAAGACTGGTCTTCAAAATTTACCCTGATATAATAATTTCACTAATAACTATTTTGTAGATCAATAGGATTTAATAGCCAAAAAAATTTAGTATTCCATGTCAGTATAGAAATCGCTTTTAACTTAGGAGGGAGCGGTAAATTATGCTATTTGTTTTCACTTTCTTCAGCTATGGCATTTTATAGTTTTCATACAATCAAGCCACTAGCCTACAAATTAGTATGTGTTCATCCATACATATGTGACACTAGAGGATGAGGATGACAATAGCTACATAAACAGGTGTGGCAAGCCACTTCCAACATCCTTCACCATCAGATTTCTTTTGATTGAACATGTGAATATGACTACATTAAGGATTAAGAAATATACCATGTTTTTGTAAGAATTTAATGCTAAATTAATATGGTTTAGATGTCATCATATCTTTTTATTGTATACAGAATAAAGGAAAAACAATATTACAGTGCGAATTCATCAAGAAAAGTAACATGTCATGATATACTTGGCCTCCTCCACATAACAAACTAAATGAGTATTCATGAGCACATTTTATGGATGTTCATCTTTAGAAATCAGTTCAAATGAATTGAACAAGATTATTACTTTGCAAAAAAATGACACTTACTTTTTAGTTACGGAAATATAATATCAGAATGTTAGTTCTCAGCAATTAAATTATATTGAAAATTTTATAATCCCTGTCCGTATGACCATGGACATTACATATTTGTTACAAAAGGATTTATTCCCTTTAAAGTATGAAAAATCATGTGACATATGTGGGTTTCAGACATTTCACGTACTAAATAAAGCTGTAGAAATTACTAGCCCGCGCATCGAGCGGGCCACTTTGCTAGTTTCTTCAATAGGAGGTAAATTCTTAACATCTTCAGCTTTAATACATTTTTCTTTCATAGATTTCTTTGCCTCTTGCATATCTTCGGGACTGAGAAATAGAACACCTCTCTTCTTCGGAGTTGGTTTAGGAATAGGCTCAGTAATTGGCTCAGGAGCTGGCTCGGGAGTTGGCTCAGGAGGTGCCCAATTATTTTCATTTGTCAACATATTATTCAATAGAATTTCAGCTTCATCCGGTGTTCTTTCCCTGAAAAGAGAACCAGCACAACTATCCAGATAATCTCTGAAAGCATCAGTTAGTCCATTATAAAAGATATCAAGTAATTCAGGTTTCTTAAGAGGATGATCAGGCAAAGCATTAAGTAACTTGAGAAGCCTCCCCCAAGCTTGTGGGAGACTCTCTTCTTTAATTTGCATGAAGTTGTATATTTCCCTCAAAGCAGCTTGTTTCTTCTGAGCAGGGAAATATTTAGCAGAGAAGTAATAAATCATATCCTGGGGAATACGCACACAACCAGGATCAAGAGAATTAAACCATATCTTAGCATCACCCTTTAATGAGAACGGAAATATTTTGAGTAAATAAAGGTAGCGCGATCTCTCATCATTAGTAAACAGGGCGGCTATATCATTTAACTTAGTAAGATGTGCCACAACAGTTTCAGATTCATAGCCATAGAAAGGATCAGATTCAACCAAAGTAATTATATCTGGATCAACAGAAAAATCATAATAATCCTTATCAGGAACACAGATAGGTGAAGTAGCAAAAGCAGGTTCGGGTCTCATTCTATCTCTAAAAGATTATTTACTCCATTTAACTAGCAACCTCTTAAGTTTGTATCTATCCTGGCAAGCAAAAATAGTTGCAAAAGATTCTGCATCAAAAAGATAACCCTCAGGAATAGCAGGCATATTTTCATCATCACTCTCATCATCGTATTCACATTCAATAATTTCTCTTTCTCTAGACCTAGCAATTTGCTCATTGAGAAATTCACCAAGGGGCACAATATTATCAAGCATAGAAGTAGTTTTATCATAAGTATCATGCATAGCAGAAGTGGCATCATCAATAACATGCGACATATCAGAATTCATAGCAGTAGCAGGTTTAGGTGTCGCAAGCTTACTTATAACGGAAGGAGAATCTAGTGCAGAGCTAGATGGCAGTTCCTTACCTCCCCTCGTAGTTGAGGGAAAATAGTAGTTTGATCGTCTTTCAAGTTCTTCATAGTGTCCAGTAGATATAAATCCCAAATGACTCAAAGAATAGAGCTATGCTCCCTGGCAACGGCGCCAGAAAAAGGTCTTGATAACCCACAAGTATAGGGGATCGCAACAGTTTTCGAGGGTAGAGTATTCAACCCAAATTTGTTGATTCGACACAAAGGGAGCCAAAGAATATTCTCAAGTATTAGCAGCTGAGTTGTCAATTCAACCACACCTGGAAACTTAGTATCTGCAGCAAAGTGTTTAGTAGCAAAGTAATATGATAGTGGTGGTAACGGTAACAAAAGTAAAGACAGCAAAAGTAATGTTTTTGGTATTTTGTAGTGATTGTAACAGTAGCAACGGAAAAGTAAATAAGCGAGAACCAGTATATGGACAACTCGTAGGCACCGGATTAGTGATGGATAATTATGCCGGATGCGGTTCGTCATGTAACAGTCATAACATAGGGTGACACAGAACTAGCTCCAATTCATCAATGTAATGTAGGCATGTATTCCGTATATAGTCATACGTGCTTATGGAAAAGAACTTGCATGACATCTTTTGTCCTACCCTCCCGTGGCAGCGGGGTCCTATTGGAAACTAAGGGATATTAAGGCCTCCTTTTAATAGAGAACCAGAACAAAGCATTAGCACATAGTGAATACATGAACTCCTCAAACTATGGTCATCACTGGGAGTGGTCCCGATTATTGTCACTTCGGGGTTGCCGGATCATAACACACAGTAGGTGACTATAGACTTGCAAGATAGGATCAAGAACACACATATATTCATGAAAACATAATAGGTTTAGATCTGAAATCATGGCACTCGGGCCCTAGTGACAAGCATTAAGCATAGCAAAGTCATAGAAACATCAATCTCAAAACATAGTGGATACTAGGGATCAAACCCTAACAAAACTAACTCGATTACATGATAAATCTCATCCAACCCATCACCGTCCAGCAAGCCTACGATGGAATTGCTCACACACGGCGGTGAGCATCATGAAATTGGCGATGGAGGATGGTTGATGATGACGACGGCGACGAATCCCCCTCTCCGGAGCCCCGAATGGACTCCAGATCAGCCCTCCCGAGAGATATTAGGGCTTGGCGGCGGCTCTGTATTGTAAAACGCGAAGATTTGTTCTCTCTGATTTTTTTCTCCCCGAAAGCCAATATATGGACTTGGAGTTGGCGTCGAAGGGCCACCAGGGGGCCCACGAGGTAGGGGGACATGCCCTAGGGGGGGCCCACCCTCATGAACAGGGTGTGGGCCCCCTGGCCGTCATCTTTGACGAGGATTTTTTATTATTTTTTATGAGATGTTCCGTGGAGTTTCAGGTCATTCCGAGAACTTTTATTTTCTACACATAAAACAACATCATGGCAATTCTACTGAAAACAACGTCAGTCCGGGTTAGTTCCATTTAAGTCATACAAGTTAGAGTCCAAAACAAGGGCAAAAGTGTTTGGAAAAGTAGACACGACGGAGACGTATCAGCGAGCAAGTCCACCATCAGAGGAAAATTTGTGCTTGAAGATCCACTTGGCTGAAACAACATTAGCACCAACCGGGCGAGGCACAAGAGACCACATGCGGTTGTGAATTAAAGCATCATACTCATCAGTCATTGCAGCGCGCTAGTGACGATCCTGGAGGGCACCCGGGTATGTTTTTGGAATAGGAGAAATCGAGGTGTGGATAGCCGACAGATTGAGCTTGTCAACCAGTTGAACGATGCCATGTTTAGCACGAGTGAGCATATGATGCGTGTTGACGGCCGGAACGGAAGTGGCACGAGGGCGAGTACGAGGCGGAAGGGGTGGTGGTGGAGGTGGGGTTGGGTTTGGTGCCGTACCTGCGGAAGGAGAGACAGAGCATGCAGGCGAGCTAGGCGGAGACACGCGTGCAGACTCGCAATCGATCTGATCAATCGAGGGGCCATGCAGCTGAGACGTGGGTGCGGGCACATGCATGCTGGGCTGGGCTGGTGCTAGCATTGCCGGGATGCTTTGGGTGGCGGCCAAGTCCAGCACAAAATCAAGAGAATCAGGAGGTTGGGCTGATTGTGTGGTGGCGAACGGAAATATATTTTCATCAAATATAACGTGACGAGACGTGATGACACACCGAGAAGTGAGGTCGAGGCATCGCTAGCCACGGTGGGGGGATGGGTATCTGAGAAACACGCAGGCAGTGGACTGAGCTGCGAGCTTATGCGGGGCCGTGGCGGACTGATTCGGATAACACAAGCAACCAAAAACTCGAAGATCGGACTAGGAGGCTGGTTGTTGATAGAGTAAGGTGTAGGGGATGCGAAACTCTATGGCTTGGCATGGGCGACAGTTAACGAGGTAGGTGGCGGCAGCGAGGGCCTCGTTCCAATATGAGGGTGGCATGTGTGCTTGAATGAGGAGAGTGCGGGTGATGTCGTTGAGAGTGCGCAAGGCGCGCTCAGCTTTTCCATTTTGAAGGCAAGTGTAAGGACAAGACATGCGAAGGTGGATTCTGTGGCGAGCCAAAAACTCGACTAGGGTGGAGTTAACAAACTCAGTGCCATTATCGGTTTGTAGGGAAACGACGGGAAGGTTGAACTAGGTGCGAGCGTAAGCAACAAAATTAATAAGGACGTCGCAAGTGTTGGATTTTCTCCGCAGAGGAAAGGTCCAAATAAAGTGCGAGAAATCGTCGATTATGACAAGATAATATTTTAAACCAGAATTGCTCGCAATTGGAGAGGTCCATAAATCACAGTGAATTAACTGAAACGGAACACTACAAATTGTTTGAGACCTAGAAAAAGGTAGACGTACATGCTTGCCAAGTTGACACCCATGACACACCATAGTGGCTTTATTACATGGAATAGAAAATTGTTTAGATAAATGCGACATAGCGTCACGACCAGGATGTCCTAAGAGGCGATGCCACAGCTCGGTGGAGTTGGTGGAGGCGACGAGTCCGAAAGGCGATGGAGAGCTGGTGCTTGTGGAGAACTCATAGAGAGGACCGGGGCTACTGCAACATATGATCTCACGCCGTGTGTCAAGATCCTTAATGGAAAAACCAAAGGGTCATATTCCACGGAACAAGAATTATCAGTAGTGAGTTGACGAGTAGAAAGCAGATTTTTAATGATGTCAGGAACTACTAGAACATTATTTAGCAAAAACATGCGGTGAGGTGTGGAGAGAGTAGTATGACTAGATGTGGAGATGGGTAAAGAAACACCATTGCCGATAGTGACATGGGAGGGAGTGGAAGGTTGGGACGGAGAAGTGAGTATACCGGGGTCCGAAACCATGTGAGACATAGCACCGGAGTCCATGACCCATGTGACCGTGTTGGAAAGCTGGCCAGATGTTCAGGGCCGCGACATGGGCAGAGCAGTCCCACGCTGGTGCGCCATTGCCGTGAGCGCCAAGTCCAGGAGGCAAGTACGGCATCGCGGGAGGTGGAGGGTTGCTGCCGAATGCTTGGCCATGAAGAGGCGCAAGCTGGGTTGTGTAGGCCTGCTGGCCAGGAGGAACCCAGGTAGAGGAGCGGTGTTGCTGTCCGATTGGCCGTGGCCCAAGGAGTCCTGGTCCACCAGGAGGGAGAGGTGGGCCGCCGCTTGGATGCCAAGTAGGTTGCATCTGCCGTGCCTGGCCCATGTAAGGGTTGAAGTAGATCCACGGGCCTGGCGAGGTGGAGGAGTTGCCGCGCGGATCAATCGCAGCAGCAGGAGCGACGTTCTTCTTCTTCTTCTGCCAGCGACTGCTGCCGCCTCCTCCACCACCACCGCTGCCTCCACTGCCGGAGGTGCCACAGGAAGACGAACCGGACCCGCCGGTGTTCCCGTAGAGGGTAATGGATGATGATGGGGACAGTGTGCCTGGGGCGGGGTGGGCGAGCTGGTTCTCGCGAAGGAGCAGAACGGACCGGGTCTGCAAGAAGTCGGGGCAGGGACCTGCATGGTGACCAAGGTGATGATGTCGGCGAAGCGGGGATGCAGCCTGCAAAGCAGGTGAGAACCAGGATCTGGTCGGACATCGACTATCCAACATCGCGAAGATCGTCAGAAAGAAACTTGAGCTGGTGGCAGTAGGCAGTGATGGTGAGATTGCCCTGGACGATGGCGCGGAACTCCGCCTTGAGGTAGACAGCGCGGGTGAGCTGGTTGTCCAAGAAGAGGTAGCGAATGAGCGTGTAGGCCTCGTACGCGGTTGATACGTCCATTTTGCATCATGCTTTTATATCGATATTTATTGCATTATGGGCTGTTATTTCATGTTATGTCACAATACTTATGTCTATTCTCTCTTATTTTAAAAGGTTTAACATGAAGAGGGAGAATGCCGACAGCTGGGATTTTGGGCTAGAAAAGGAGCAAATATTGGAGACCTATTCTGCACAGCTCCAAAAGACCTGAAACTCCATGAAAGTCATTTTTGGAATTAATGATAATTATTCAGCAGAAGAAATACCTGAGGGGGTCCGACCACCATCCACGCGGGTGGGGGGCGCGCCCACCCTTACAGGGCGCGCCCCCCTGCCTCGTGGGCCACCTGGCAGTCCTCCGGTGCCCATCTTCTGCTATATGAAGTCTTTTACCCTGGAAAAATTCATAAGCAAGCTTTCGGGATGAAACTCCGCCGCCAAGAGGCGAAACCTTGGCGAAACCAATCTAGGGCTCCGACGGAGCTGTTCTGCTGAGGAAACTTCCCTCTGGGAGGGGGAAATCATCACCATCGTCATCACCAATGATCCTTTCATCGGGAGGGAGTAAATCTCCATCAACATCTTCACCAGCACCATCTCCTCTCAAACCCTAGTTCATCTCTTGTATCCAATCTTTGTACCAAAACCTCAGATTGGTACATGTGAGTTGCTAGTTGTGTTGATTACTCCTTGTAGTTGATGCTAGTTGGTTTATTGGTGGAAGATCATATGTTCAGATCCTTATTGCATATTAATACCCCTCTGATTATGAACATGAATATGCTTTGTGAGTAGTTACGTTTGTTCCTGTGGACATGGGTGAAGTCTTGCTATTAGTAGTCATGTGAATTTAGTATTCGTTCGATATTTTGATGAGATGTATGTTGTCTCTCCTCTAGTGCTGTTATGTGAACGTCAACTACATCACACTTCACCATTATCTGGGCCTAGAGGAAGGCATTGGGAAGTAATAAGTAGATGATGGGTTGCTAGAGTGACAGAACCTTAAACCCTAGTTTATAAGTTGCTTCGTAAGGGGCTGATTTGGATCCATATATTTCATGCTATGGTTAGGTTTACCTTAATACTTCTTTTGTAGTTGCGGATGCTTGCAATAGGGATTAGTCATAAGTGGGATGCTTGTCAAAGAAAGGGCAGTACCCAAGCACCGGTCCACCCACATATCAAATTATCAAAGTAACGGACATGAATCATATGAGCGTGATGAAAACTAGCTTGACGATAATTCCCATGTGTCCTCGGGAGTGCTTTTCTCATTATAAGAATTTGTCCAGGCTTGTTCTTTTCTACAAAAAGGATTGGGCCACCTTGCTGCACCTTATTTACTTTCATTGCTTGTTACCCGTTACAAATTATCCTATCACAAAACTATTTGTTACCTACAATTTCAGTGCTTGCAGAGAATACCTTACTGAAAACTTCTTGTCATTTCCTTCTGCTCCTCGTTGGGTTCGACACTCTTACTTATCGAAAGGACTAGGATAGATCCCCTATACGTGTGGGTCATCAAGACTCTTTTCTGGCACCATTGCCGGGGAGTGAAGCGCCTTTGGTGAGTGGAACTTGGTAAGGAAACATTTATATAGTGTGCTAAAATTTACTGTCACTTGTTACTTTGGAAACTAATCCTTTGAGGGGCTTGTTCGGTGTATCTTCACCCGACCAGTAGAGCAAAGAGTTGCTCCTCAACCTACTGAACCTACTGAAAATGTTTACTTTGAAATTCCTTCGGGTATGGTAGAGAAACTGCTAGCTAATCCCTTTGCAGGAGATGGAACATTGCATCCCGATTTACACCTTATCTATGTGGATGATGTTTGTGGATTATTTAAGCTTGCAGGTATGCCCGATGATGTTGTTAAGAAGAAGGTTTTCCCTTTATCTTTGAAGGGATACGCATTGACATGGTATAGGCTGTGTGATGATATGGGATCTTGGGACTATAAATGATTGAAATTGGAATTTCACCAGAAGTTTTATCCTATGCATCTTGTTCATCGTGATCGTAATTATATATATAATATTTGGCCTCGTGAAGGAGAAAGCATCAGTCAAGCTTGGGGGACACTTAAGTCAATGTTATATTCATGCCCGAATCATGAGCTCTCAAGAGAAATGATTATTCAAAAAAATTATGCTCGGCTTTCTCTCAATGATCGCACCATGCTCGATACTTCTTGTGCTGGTTCTTATATGTTGAAGACTATTGAATTCAAGTGGGACTTATTGAAAAGAATTAAATGCAACTCTGAAGATTGGGATTCCGGCGATGGTAAGGAGTCAGGTATGACACTAAGTTTGATTGTGTTAAATCTTTTATGGATACCGATGCTTTTCGTGGATTTAGCACTAAATATGGACTTGACTCTGAGATAGTAGCTTCCTTCTGTGAATCATTTGCTACTCATGTTGATCTCCCTAAGGAGAAGTGGTTTAAATATAATTCTCCCACTGAAGTAAAAGTAGTTGCACCTGTTACAGTTGAAGAAAAGATTATCGCTTATAATGATCCTATTGTTCCTACTACTTATGTTGAGAAACCACCCTTCCCTGTTAGGATAAAGGATCATGCTAAAACTTCAACTGTGGTTCGTAAGAGTAATACTAGAACATATACACCTCCTGAACAAATTAAAGTTGAACCTAGTATTGCTATGGTTAAAGATCGCTTGAGTAATAATATTAATGGGCATGTTATTTATTTCTGTGATGAAGCTGCTAATTTTGCTAGACCCGATGCTAAGATACATAGACCTGTCGTAGGCATGCCTGTTAGTTCAGTTAAAATAGGAGATCATTGTTATCATGGCTTATGTGATATGGGTGCTTGTGCCAGTGCAATACCTCATTCCTTATATAAAGAAATTATGCATGACATTGCACATGCTGAGATAGAAGATATTGCTGTTACAATTAAGCTCGCCAATAGATATACTATTTCACCAATTGGGATTGTTAGAGATGTTGAAGTCTTGTGTTGGAAAGTTAAATACCCTGCTGATTTTCTTGTTCTTGGTTCCCCACGAGATTACTTTTGTCCCATTATATTTGGTAGACCCTTCTTGAATACTGTTAATGCTAGGATAGATTGCGAAAAGGATGTTGTTACTATTGGTCTGGGGGATATGACACATGTGTTTAATTTTGCTAAATTCCGTAGACAACCCCATGACAAAGAATTGCCTAGTAAGGATGAAATAATTGGTCTTGCTTCTATTGTCGTGCCTCCTACTAATCCGTTAGAACAATATTTGCTAGACCATGAAAATGATATGTTTATGAATGAAAGAAGGGAGATAGATGAAGTATTCTTTAAATAGGGTCCTATTTTGAAACACAACTTGCCTGTTGAAATCCTAGGGGATCCTCTTCCACCCAAGGGTGATCTCGTGTTTGAGCTTAAACCATTACCTGATACTCTTAAATATGCTTATCTTGATGAAAAGAAGATGTATCCTGTTCTTATTAGTGCTAACATTTCAGAGCAGGAAGAGGAATGATTATTGAAAACTCTGAAGAAGCACCATGCTTCTATTTGATATACTCTTGATGATCTTAAGGGCATTAGTCCCACTTTATGCCAACACAAAATAAATTTGGAAGAAGATGCCAAACCAGTTGGAGATCATCAACGACGATTAAATCCTAAGATGAAAGAAGTGGTAAGGAAGGAAATACTAAAGCTCCTTGAGGCAAGTATAATTTATCCCGTTGCTGATAGCCAGTGGGTAAGTCCTGACCATTGTGTCCCTAAGAAGGGATGAATTATTGTCGTTCCTAATGATAAATATGAATTGATCCCGCAAAGAATTATTACAGGTTATAGGATGGTAATTGATTTCCCTAAATTAAATAAGGCTATTAAAAAAGATCATTACCCTTTACCTTTTATTGATCAAATGCTAGAAAGACTATCCAAACATACACATTTCTGCTTTCTAGATGGTTATTCTGGTTTCTCTCGAATACATGTGTTAGCGGACGATCAAGCAAAGGCTACTTTTACTTGCCCTTTCGGTACTTTTGCTTATAGACATATGCCTTTTGGTTTATGTAATGCACCTGCTACCTTTCAAAGATGCATGATGGCTATATTCTTTGACTTTTGTGAAAAGATTTGTGAGGTATTCATGGATGATTTTTCCGTTTATGCATCCTCTTTTGATGATTGCTTGAGCAACCTTGATCGAGTTTTGCAGAGATGCGAAGATACTAGTCTCGTTTTGAATTGGGAGAAGTGCCATTTTATGGTTAATGAAGGCATTGTCTTGGGGCATAAAATTTCTGAAAGAGGTATTGAAGTTGATAAAGCTAAGGTTGATGCTACTGAAAAGATGCCGTGTCCCAAGGACATTAAAGGTATAAGAAGTTTCCTTGGTCATGCCGGTTTTTATAGGAGGTTCATTAAGGAATTTTCTAAAATCTCTAGGCCTCTGACTAATCTATTGCAAAAGGATATTCTTTTTGTCTTTGATGATGATTGTGTAGAAGCATTTGAAATACTTAAGAAAG
Source organism: Triticum aestivum (assembly GCF_018294505.1). Classification (NCBI taxonomy): domain Eukaryota; kingdom Viridiplantae; phylum Streptophyta; class Magnoliopsida; order Poales; family Poaceae; genus Triticum; species Triticum aestivum. The sequence goes on along the minus strand of NC_057801.1, from coordinate 803,753,886 downwards.
CTTTGATTTCTGCACCTATTGTTCAGCCTCCTGACTGGAATTTACCCTTTGAAATTATGTGTGATGCTAGTGATTATGTTCTATGTGTTGTTCTAGGACAAAGAGTTGATAAGAAACTAAATGTTATTCAATATGCTAGTAAAACTCTAGACCCTGCCCAGAGAAATTATGCTACTACTGAAAAAGAATTCTTAGTAGTTGTATTTGCTTGTGATAAGTTCAGACCTTATATTGTTGATTCTAAAGTAACTATTCACACTGATCATGCTGCTATTAAATATCTCATGGAAAATAAAGATGCTAAACCTAGACTTATTAGATGGGTTCTCTTGCTCCAAGAATTTGATTTGCATATTATTGATAGAAAGGGAGCTGAGAACCCCGTTGCAGACAACTTGTCTAGGTTAGAGAATGTTCTTGATGACCCACTACCTATTGATGATAGCTTTCCTGATGAACAATTAGCTATCATAAATGCTTCTCGTACTGCTCCATGGTATGCTAATTATGCTAATTACATTGTTGCTAAATTTATACCACCTAGTTTCACATACCAACAAAAGAAAAAGTTCTTTTATGATTTAAGACATTACTTCTGGGATGACCCACACCTTTATAAAGAAGGAGTAGATGGTGTTATTAGATGTTGTGTACCTGAGCATGAACAGGAATAGATCCTACGCAAGTGTCACTCCGAGGCATATGGAGGACACTATGTTGGAGATAGAACTACACATAAGGTATTGCAATCCGGTTTTTATTGGCCTACTCTCTTCAAAGATGCCCGTAAGTTTGTCTTGTCTTGTGATGAATGTCAAAGAATTGGTAATATTAGTAGACATCAAGAAATGCCTATGAACTACTCTCTTGTTATTGAACCATTTGATGTTTGGGGCTTTGATTATATGGGACTGTTTCCTGCCTCTAATGGATATACACATATTTTAGTTGCTGTTGATTACGTTACTAAGTGGGTAGAAGCTATTCCAACTGGTAGTGCTGATCATAACACCTCTATTAAGATGCTTAAAGAAGTTATTTTTCCGAGGTTTGGAGTCCCTAGATACTTAATGACTGATGGCGGTTCACATTTTATTCATGGTGCTTTTCGTAAAATGCTTGCTAAGTATGATGTTAATCATAGAATTGCATCTCCATATCACCCACAGTCTAGCGGTCAAGTAGAATTGAGTAACAGAGAGCTCAAATTAATTTTGCAAAAGACTGCTAATAGGTCTAGAAAGAATTGGTCCAAGAAACTTGATGATGCATTATGGGCCTATAGAACTGCATATAAGAATCATATGGGTATGTCTCCGTATAAAATGGTCTATGGAAAAGCATGTCACTTACCTCTCGAACTAGAACATAAGGCATAATGGGCCATTAAAGAGCTCAATTATGATTTCAAACTTGCCGGTGATAAGAGGTTATTTGACATTAGCTCACTTGATGAATGGGGAACCCAAGCCTACGAGAATGACAAACTGTTTAAAGAAAAAGTTAAAAGATGGCATGAAAAAAGGATACAAAAGCATGAGTTTAACGTAGATGATTATGTTTTGCTTTTCAACTCTCGTTTAAGATTTTTTGCAGGAAAACTTCTCTCTAAATGGGAAGGCCCTGTATCGTTTTGGTGCCATAAAAATCAACAACTTCAAAGGCACAAATCCTAAAGTGGTGAACGGTCAAAGAATCAAACATTATATCTCAGGTAACCAAATAAATGTTGAAATTAATATTATCGAAACCGTGACCCCGGAGGAATACATAAGAGACACTTTCCAGAACGTTTCAGACTCCGAAAAGGAATAGGTATGTGGTACGGTAAGTAAACCGACTCCAAAAAGTTCTAATAGCAATTTTTCTCCGTTTTGGAATATTTAATAAAATAGGAAAATAAGAAGTAGTCCGGGAAGGACACGAGGCATTCACGAGGGTGGAGGGAGCGCCCTACCTTACTGGGCGCGCCCGCCTGCTGATACGTCCATTTTGCATCATGCTTTTATATCAATATTTATTGCATTATGGGCTGTTATTACACATTATATCTCAATACTTATGGCTATTCTCTCTTATTTTACAAGGTTTACCATGAAGAGGGGGAATGCCGGCAGCTGGAATTCTGGCTGGAAAAGGAGCAAACATTGGAAACCTATTCTGCACAACTCCAAAAGTCCTGAAACTCCACGAAACAACTTTTTGCATTTAATAAGAATTTATGAGCGAAAGAAATAGGCCAGGGGGCCACACCCTGTCCAGGAGACAGGAGGGCGCCCCCCTGTAGGGCGCGGCCTCCTATCTCCTGGGCCCCCTGGTGGGCCTCCGGCGTCCATCTTCTGCTATATCATCACTTTTCCCCCGGAAAAAATCGTGGGCAAGCTTACGGGACGAAACTCCGCCGCCACGAGGCGGAACCTTGGCGGAATCAATCTAGGGCTCTGGCGGAGCTATTCTGTCGGGGACACTTCCCTCCGGGAGGGGGAAATCATCACCAACGTCATCACCAACGATCCTCTCATTGGGAGGGGGTCAATCTCCATCAACATCTTCACTAACACCATCTCCTTTCAAAACCCTAGTTCATCTCTTGTATCCAATCTTGTATCAAAACCACAAATTGGTACCTCTGGTTGCTAGTAGTGTTGATTACTCCTTGTAGTTGATGCTAGTTGGTTTACTTGGTGGAAGATCATATGTTCAGATCCTTTATGCATATTATTACTCCTCTGATTATGAACATGAATATGCTTTGTGAGTAGTTATGTTTGTTCCTGAGGACATGGGTGAAGTCTTGCTATTAGTAGTCATGTGAATTTGGTATTCGTTCGATATTTTGATGAGATGTATGTTGACTTTCCTCTAGTGGTGTTATGTGAACGTCGACTACATGACACTTCACCATTATTTGGGCCTAGAGGAAGTCATAGGGAAGTAATAAGTAGATGATGGGTTGCTAGAGTGACAGAACCTTAAACCCTAGTTTATGTCTTGCTTCGTTAGGGGTTGATATGGACCTATATGTTTAATGCTGTGGTTAGGTTTAGCTTAATACTCCTTTTTGTAGTTGCGGATGCTTGCAATAGGGGTTAATCATAAGTGGGATGCTTGTCCATGTTAGGGCAGTACCCAAGTGCTAGTCCACCCACATATCAAATTATCAAAGTACCGAACGCGAATCTTATGAACATGATGAAAACTTGCTTGACGATAATTCCCAATGTGTCCTCGGGAGCTCCTTCTTCATTATTGGAATTTGTCCAGTCTTATCCTTTGCTACATAAAGGATTGGGCCACCTTGTTGTACTTTATTTACTTTATTTACTTTTTGCTCATTACTATTTATCTTATCACAAAACTATCTATCACCTACTATTTCAGTGCTTGCAGACAAAACCTTACTGAAAACCGCTTATCATTTCCTTCTGCTCCTCGTTGGGTTCGACACTCTTACTTATCGAAAGGACTACGATAGATACCCTATACTTGTGGGTCATCAAGACTCTTTTCTGGCGCCGTTGCCGGGGAGTGTAGTGCTCTTGGTGAGTGGAACTTGGTAAGGAAACATTTATATAGTGTGCTGAAATTTTCTGTCACTTGTCACTATGGAAACTAATCTTTTGAGGGGCTTGTTTGGGGTATCTTCACCCCAACCATAAGAGCAAAGATATGCTCCTCAACCTACTGAACTTTATGAAAATATTCACTTTGAGATTCCTTCGGGTATGTTAGAAAAACTGCTAGCCAATCCTTTTGCAGGAAACGGAACATTGCATCCCGATTTACACCTTATCTTTGTGGATGAAGTTTGTGGATTATTTAAGCTTGTAGGTATTCCCGATGATGTTGTCAAAAGGAAGGTCTTTCCTTTATTTTTGAAGGGAGATGCAATGACATGGTATAGGCTATGTGATGATACGAGATCTTGGAATTATAAGCGATTGAAGTTGGAATTTCACCAGAAGTTCTATCCTATGCATCTTGTTCATCGTGATCGTAATTACATATATAATTTCTGGCCTCGCGAAGGAAAAAGCATCGCTCAAGCTTGGGGGAGGCTTAAGTCAATGTTGTATTCATGCCCCAATCATGAGCTCTCTCGGGAAATGATTATTCCGAACTTTTATGCTCAGCTTTCTCTTGATAATCGCAACCTGCTCGATACTTCCTGTGCTAGTTCCTATATGCTGAAGACTATTGATTTCAAATGGGACTTATTGGAAGGAATTAAACGCAACTCTGAAGATTGGGGTTCTGACAATGGTAAGGAGTTAGGTATGACACCTAAGTTCGATTGTGTTAAATCTTTTATGGATACCGATGCTTTCCGTGGATTTAGCTCTAAGTATGGACTTGACTCTTACGAAAATTAATGTTGAACCTGGTATTGCTATGATTAAAGATCTCTTGGATGAGGACTTAGATGGGCATGTTATCTCTTTCTTGGGTGAAACTGCTAATATTGCTAGACCCGATACTAAGACACATAGACTTGTTGTAGGCACGCCTGTTATTTCTGTTAAAATAGGAGACCATTGTTATCATGGTTTATGTGATATGGGTACTAGTGCTAGTGCGATACCTTATGATCTTTATAAAGAAATTATGCACGATATTGCACCTGTTGAATTAGAATACATTGATGTTACTATTAAGCTTGCTAATTGGGACACCATTAAACCTATTGGGATTGTTAGAGATGTTGAAGTCTTGTGTGGGAAGATTAAATACCCTGCTGATTTTCTTGTTCTTGCTTCCCCACAAGATGATTTTTGTCCCATTATTTTTGGTAGACCCTTCTTGAATACTGCTAGTGCTAAGATTAATTGTAAAAGGAAGGTCGTCACTGTTGGCATAGATGGGATGTTTCATGAGTTCAATTTTGCTAAATTTAGTAGACAACCTCGTGAAAGGGAACCTAGTAAGGATGAGATTATTGGTCTTGCTTCCATTGCTGTTCCTCCAACTGATCCGTTAGAACATTATTTGTTAGACCATGGAAACGATATGTTTATGAAGGAAAGGGAAGAAATAGATGAAGTGTTCCTTAAACAAGAACCTATGCTGAAACATAACCTTCCCGTTGAAATTCTTGTGGATCCCCCTCCACCCAAGGGTGATCCCGTGTTTGAACTCAAACCATTACCTGATAATCTTAAGTATGCTTATCTTGATGAAAAAGAAATATATCATGTTATTATTAGTGCTAACCTTTCAGAGAAAGAAGAAGAAAGATTATTAAAAACTCTGAAGAAGCACCGAGCTGCTATTGGATATACTCTGGATGATCTTAAGGGCATTAATCCCACATTATGTCAACACAAAATTTCAGTGGAGAAAGATGTCAAGCCAGTTAGAGATCCTCAAAGACGATTAAATCCCAAAATGAAGGAAGTGGTAAGAAAGGAGATACTAAAGCTCCTTGAGGCAGGTATTATTTAACTCGTTGCTGATAGTGAATGTGTAAGCCATGTCCATTGTGTCCCTAAAAAGGGAGGTATTATCGTTGTTCCTAATGATAAAGATGAATTGATCCCGCAAAGAATTATTACAGGCTATAGGATGGTAATTGATTTCCGTAAGTTAAATAAAGCTACTAAGAAAGATCATTACCCTTTACCTTTTATTGATCAAATGCTAGAAAGGCTATCCAAACACACACATTTTTGCTTTCTAGATGGTTATTCTGGCTTCTCTCAAATACCTGTGTCCGCGAAGGATCAATCTAAAACTAATTTTACTTGCCCTTTTGGTACTTTTGCTTATAGATGTATGCCTTTTGGTTTATGTAATGCACCTGCTACCTTTCAAAGATGCATGATGGCTATATTTTCTGATTTTTGTGAAAAGATTTGTGAGGTATTCATGGATGACTTCTCCATCTATGGATCCTCTTTTGATGATTGTTTGAGCAACCTTGATCGAGTTTTGTAGAGATGCGAAGACACTAGTCTCGTCCTGAATTGGGAAAAGTGTCACTTTATGGTTAATGAAGGCATTGTCTTGGGGCACAAGATCTCCGAGAGAGGTATTGAACTTGATAAAGCCAAAGTTGATGCTATTGAAAAGATGCCATGTCCCAAGGACATAAAAGGTATAAGAAGTTTCCTTGGTCATGCCAGCTTTTATAGGAGGTTCATTAAGGACTTCTCTAAAATCTCTAGGCCTTATTGCAAAAAGATATTCCTTTTGTTTTTTATGATGATTGTGTAGAAGCATTTGAAACACTTAAGAAAGCTTTGATCACTGCACCTATTGTTCAACCACCTGATTGGAATTTACCTTTTGAAATTATTTGCGATGCTAGTGATTATGCTGTAGGTGCTGTTTTAGGGCAAAGAGTCGATAAGAAATTGAATGTCATCCAGTATGCTAGTAAGAATATTGATACTACCCAGAGAAATTATGCTACCACTGAAAAAAAGAGTTCTTAGCAGTTGTGTTTGCATGTGATAAGTTTAGACCTTATATTGTTGATTCCAAAGTTACTATTCACACTGATCATGCTGCTATTAAATATCTTATGGAAAAGAAAGATGCTAAGCCTAGACTCATTAGATGGGTTCTCTTGCTCCAAGAATTTGACTTGCATATTATTGATAGAAAGGGAGCTGAGAACCCCGTTGCAGACAACTTGTCTAGGTTAGAGAATGTTCTTGATGACCCACTACCTATAAATGATAGCTTTCCTGATGAACAATTAGCGGTCGTCAATGCTTCTCATACTGCTCCTTGGTATGCTGACTATGCTAATTACATTGTTTCTAAATATATACCGCCTAGTTTCACATACCAGCAAAAGAAAAAGTTCTTTTATGATTTAAGACATTACTTCTGGGATGATCCACACCTTTATAAAGAAGGAGTAGATGGTATTATTAGATGTTGTGTGCCTGAGCATGAACAGGAACAAATCCTATGCAAGTGTCACTTTGAATCCTATGGAGGGCACCACGCTGGAGTTAGAACTTCACACAAGGTACTACAATCTGGTTTTTATTGGCCTACTCTCTTCAAAGATGCTTGTAAGTTTGTATTATCTTGTGATGAATGTCAAAGAATAGGTAACATTAGTAGACGTCAAGAAATGCATATGAATTATTCCCTTGTTATTGAACCGTTTGATGTTTGGGGCTTTGATTATATGGGACCTTTTCCTGCCTCCAATGGTTATACACATATTTTAGTTGTTGTTGATTACGTTACTAAGTGGGTAGAAGCTATTCCAACTAGTAGTGCTAATCATAAAACTTCTATTAAAATGCTTAAAGAAGTTATTTTTCTGAGGTTTGGAGTCCCTAGATATCTTATGACTGATGGTGGTTCACACTTTATTCATGGTGCTTTCCGTAAGATGCTTGGTAAGTATGATGTAAATCATAGAATCTCATCTCCTTATCACCCGCAGTCTAGTGGTCAAGTAGAGTTGAGCAATAGAGAGCTCAAAATAATTTTGCAAAATACTGTGAATAGATCTAGAAAGAATTGGTCCAAAAAACTTGATGATGCATTATGGGCCTATAGAACAGCATACAAAAAGCCTATGGGTATGTCTCCATATAAGATGGTTTATGGAAAAGCATGTCATTTACCTCAAACTTGCAGGTGAGAAGAGGTTGTTTGATTTTAGCTCACTTAATGAATGGAGAACCCAAGCATATGAGAATGCCAAGCTTTTCAAAGAAAAAGTCAAACGCTGGCATGATAAGAGGATACAAAAGCGTGAGTTTAATGTAGGAGATTATGTGTTATTGTTCAACTCTCGTTTAAGATTTTTTGCAGGAAAACTTCTCCAAAATGGGAAGGTCCCTACTTTATCGAGGAGGTCTATCGTTCTGGTGCTATAAAAATCAACAACTTCGAAGGCACAAATCCGAGGGTGGTAAACGGTCAAAGAATTAAACATTATATTTCAGGTAATCCTATCAATGTTGAAACTAATATTATTGAAACCATAACCCCTAAGGAATACATAAGGGACACTTTTCAGAATGTTCCAGACTCTGAAAAGGCATAGGCACGTGGTACGGTAAGTAAACCAACTCCAAAACAACTCTAATGGCAATTTTTATCAGTTTTGGATTATTTAAGAATTTTAGGAAGAAAGAAGTAATCCGAAAGGGACATGAGGCTCCCACGAGAGAGGAGCCCCCCCCTATAGGGCGCGCCCCCCTATCTCGTGGGCATCTCATGTGCCTCCCGGACTCCGTTTTCTTGTATGTTACGTATTTTGGTCGGTAAAAATTCATTATATACACTCCCAAAGGTTTTGACCACTGTATCACGCAAATATCCTCTGTTTTCATTTCGAGCTATTTCTGTTTCAGATCTAGAGCATCATGGCGTCTTCAAGCGCTCCCAAGGACAAGTTTTTCGAGAGGGTTATCAACCCCTATCTCGCGGAGGTGCTGCATCACCCTCAAACCACGCAAGGGGGTGCTGCATATCCGTGATGTGGAGGGACCAAGGCGTACCGGGAGCGTGGAGACAAAGCTCGAAGCCATGGAGCAAGAAGTTTTCAAGTGTCAAGGGATGGTGGAGCGTGGACTCAACGCCAACCAGATGATGATCACGGAGTTCACCAACAATCACAAGGTGGATGCCAAAGTCATTGGGGAGACCATCTTCAAGCTTCAAGAGAAAATCGAGCACCTCCAAGCTCAGATCTATGACCTGCAAAACCAGAACTGTGAGTATGAATACAGATTCAAGCGAATGAGTTTGGCTGCAGATTTAAGGATCCCGGAGACTCGATCATCCTTTTATGATGGAGAGCCGATGCCTTGGAAGAAGGACGACAAGCCTACATCATCAACAACTCCTATTTCACCACCTCCGAAGAAATAATCACATGGGTATGGGCACTCCCCTTCGCAACTGCCAAGCTTGGGGGAGGTGCCCTGGTATCGTATCACCATCACACTCCTATTTTTAATGCTTTATTTAGTTCGATCCTTTTAGTAGTATCTTGATCAAGTAGTTTTGAGTTTTGCTTTGTGATCTCTTTATGTAATCGAGTCCGTGTGCTATCTATAATAAAGATTAGTGTTGAGTCAAGGGCTTTGCTATGTTGCTATGATCTTGAGAAAGTATAAAGAACAAAAGAGTTCATATTGATCTTATGGATAGTGATAACTTCACACATAGAAAGTATGAGGCATAAAAATTGTTGAGAGTTGATGAACGTAGCCTTGGTCATCATTGCAATTAATAGGAAGTGACAAGGAAAGAGGGGTTCACATATAAATATATTATCTTGGACATCTTTTATGATTGTGAAGCACTCATTAAGTATGACATGCTAAAAGAGTTGATGTTGGACAAGGAAGAAAACGTAATGGTTTATGTTTTTCGACATCTCAGTTAAAGTATATTGACATTGACCTTCCAAACATGTTGAGCTTGCCTTTCCCCCTCATGCTAGCCAAATTCCTTGCACCAAGTAGAGATACTACTTGTGCTTCCAAATATCCTTAAACCCAGTTTTTCCATGAGAGTCCACCAACCTATCTATGGATTGAGTAAGATCCTTCAAGTAAGTTGTCATCGGTGCAAGCAATAAAAATTGCTCTCTAAATATGTATGACTTATTAGTGCAGAGAAAATAAACTTTGTACGAACTTGTTGTGGAAGTAATAAAAGCGACAGACTGCATAATAAAGGTCCACATACAAGGGGCAATATAAAGTGACGTTCTTTTGCACTAGGATTTTATGCATCAACCCTAAACGCGCATGACAACCTCTGCTTCCCTCTGCGAAGGGCCTATCTTTTACTTTATGTTTTTACTTTATGCTTGAGTCAAGGTGATCCTCGCCTTTCCCTTTTTCATTTTATCCTTTGGCAAGCTCCTCGTGTTTGAAAGATCATGATACATATATCCAATTGGATGTAAGTTGGCATAGGCTATTATTGTTGACATCACCCAAAAGTGAATACATTGGGAGGCAACACAATAAGCCCCTATCTTTCTTAGTGTCCGACTGAAACTCTATAACCACAAGTATTGCATGAGTGTTAACAATTATAGGGGACTACGAGATAGTTGAGTATGTGAGCTTGCTGAAAAGCTCTATTATTGACTCTTTCTGATGTTACGATAAATTGCAATTGCTTCAATGACTGAGATTATAGTTTGTTAGTTCCCAATGAAGTTTTTGAACCATACTTGACATTGTGAATTGCTTATTACTTGATCATAGGAAATCATATGGAAAAAATCTATATATGTTGTTGTTATTAGAATGATCATGAGGCCCTCATGTCCGTATTTTATTTTTATCGACACCTCTATCTCTAAACATGTGGACATATTTTTCGATTTTGGCTTCCGCTTGAGGACAAGCGAGGTCTAAGCTTGGGGGAGTTGATACGTCCATTTTGCATCATGCTTTTATATCAATATTTATTGCATTATGGGCTGTTATTACACATTATATCTCAATACTTATGGCTATTCTCTCTTATTTTACAAGGTTTACCATGAAGAGGGGGAATGCCGGCAGCTGGAATTCTGGATGGAAAAGGAGCAAACGTTGGAAACCTATTCTGCACAACTCAAAAAGTCCTGAAACTCCACGAAACAACTTTTTGGATTTAATAAGAATTTATGAGCGAAAGAAATAGGCCAGGGGGCCCACACCCTGTCCAGGAGACAGGAGGGCGCCCCCCTGTAGGGCGCGCCCCCTATCTCCTGGGCACCCTGGTGGGCCTCCGACGTCCATCTTATACTATATCATCACTTTTCCCCTGGAAAAAATAGTGAGCAAGCTTACGGGACGAAACTCCGCCGCCACGAGGCGGAACCTTGGTGGAATCAATCTAGGGCTCTGGCGGAGGTGTTCTGCCGGGGACACTTCCCTCCAGGAGGGGGAAATCATCACCAACGTCATCACCAACGATCCTCTCATTGGGAGGGGGTCAATCTCCATCAACATCTTCACCAGCACCATCTCCTTTCAAAACCCTAGTTCATCTCTTGTATCCAGTCTTGTATCAAAATCACAAATTGGTACCTGTGGGTCGCTAGTAGTGTTGATTACTCCTTGTAGTTGATGCTAGTTGGTTTACTTGGGGGAAGATCATATGTTCAGATCCTTTATGCATATTATTACTCCTCTGATTATGAACATGAATATGCTTTGTGAGTAGTTACGTTTGTTCCTGAGGACATGGGTGAAGTCTTGCTATTAGTAGTCATGTGAATTTGGTATTCGTTCGATATTTTGATGAGATGTATGTTGTCTTTCCTCTAGTGGTGTTATGTGAACGTCGACTACATGACACTTCACCATTATTTGGGCCTAGAGGAAGGCATAGGGAAGTAATAAGTAGATGATGGGTTGCTAGAGTGATAGAAGCTTAAACCCTAGTTAGGGGTTGATATGGACCCATATGTTTAATGCTGTGGTTAGGTTTACCTTAATACTCCTTTTTGTAGTTGCGGATGCTTGCAATAGGGGTTAATCATAAGTGGGATGCCTGTCCATGTTAGGGCAGTACCCAAGTGCCGGTCCACCCACATATCAAATTATCAAAGTACCAAACGTGAATCTTATGAACATGATGAAAACTAGCTTAACGATAATTCCCAATGTGTCCTCGGGAGCTCCTTCTTCATTATTAGAATTTGTCCAGGCTTATCCTTTGATACATAAAGGATTGGGCCACCTTGCTGCACTTTATTTACTTTATTTACTTTTTGCTCGTTACTATTTATCTTATCACAAAACTATCTATCACCTACTATTTTAGTGCTTGCAGAGAAAACCTTACTAAAAACCGCTTATCCTTTCCTTCTGCTCCTCGTTGGGTTTGACACTCTTACTTATCGAAAGGACTACGATAGATCCCCTATACTTGTGGGTCATCACCTGCCTCGTGGGCACCTCGTGTTCTCTCCGGACTCCGTTTTCTTGCATGATACTTCTTTCAGTCGTAAATATTCATTATGTAATCTCCCAAAGGTTTTGACCACCGTATCATGCAAAGATCTTCCGTCACCCGCCTCCAACAATGAAGACAAGGATGCTTAGCTATTGAAGATAGAGCTGAAGAGAGAAGAACCTAGGGACATCAACAAGGATGAAGGGATCAAGAAGGCCATGGAGGATCAAGCTCCGGCGGCAGAAGAAGAAAACATCCCTCGACCTCTACCTAACCTCTTTACCCCAACTGAGATTGAAGCTTTCAAGATGATTGAGTTAGCTCGCATACAAAACAAGTATCTCACACAGGAAAATATTTTGTTGAAGGAACATATCGTCGCACTCAAGGGCATTATTCGCAAATTGGAAGAGCTCCTATGCTTGATGTGCGACTATCCATCATCATCACCACCTTCTTCACCAGCAAAGGAGACATAATCACATGGGTATGGGCACTCCCCTTGGCGGCTGCCAAGCTTGGGGGAGTTGCCCCGGTATCGTATCACCATCACACTCCTATCTTTACTGTTTTACTTAGTTCGATCCATTTGGTAATATCTTGATCTAGTACAATAAAGTTTTGGTATGAATTAGTTTTGAATTTTGCTTTGTGATCCCTCTATGTAATCGAGTCCGTGAGCTATATATATAATAAATATTGGTGTTGAGTCAAGGGCTTTGCTATCTTTCTATGATCTTAAGTGCATGAAAGAACAAAAAGAAATAAAAGAGTTCATATTGATCTTATAGATGGTAATGACTTCATATATAAAGAGTATGATGATTAAAAGTTGTTGAGAGTTGGCAAACATAGTTTTGGTCATCGTTGCAATTATTAGGAAGTAATAAAGAAAGAGAGGTTTTCACATATAAATATACTATCTTGGACATCTTTTATGATTGTGAGCACTCATTAAAGTATGACATGCTAAAGAGTTGATGTTGGACAAGGAAGACAATGTAATGGTTTATGTTTTCTCACATCTCAGTTAAAGTATGTTGTCATGGATCATTCAAACATGTTGAGCTTGCCTTTCCCCCTCATGCTAGCCAAATTCCTTGCACCAAGTAGAGATACTACGTGTGCTTCCAAATATCCTTAAACCCAGTTTTGCCATGAGAGTCCACCATACCTACCTATGAATTGAGTAAGATCCTTCAAGTAAGTTGTCATGTTGCAGGCAATAAAAATTGTTCCCTAAATATGTATGACTTATTAGTGCGGAGAAAATAAGTTTTATACGATCATGTGATATGGAAGTAATTAAAGCGACGGACTGCATAATAAAGGTTCATATCACAAGTGGCAATATAAAGTGACGTTCTCTTGCATTAAGATTTCGTACATCCAACCCTAAAAGCATGTGACAACCTCTGTTTCCCTTTGCGAAGGGCCTATCTTTTACTTTATATCTTTTACATTATGCAAGACTCAAGGTGATCTTCACCTTTCCTTTTTATATTTTATCCTTTGGCAAGCACCTCGTGTTGGAAAGATCCTGATATATATATGAGCCCATAGTTTTTGTTATATTTGTGAAATACGTACATATTTGTACGTAAAAAAGAGCATACTCAAAAAATGGTACATACTACCTAAAAATTAGTATATATACTACCTAATAATTGTTATATACTACATACTACACGTACATACTCTCGGTTTCGACAGATACTACATACAACATACAAAACGCAAGTGATGGTAACTACCACTGCTTGTAGGAAACATTTGTCCTATATATATATATCCAATTGGATGTAAGTTAGCATGAACTATTATTGTTGACATTACCCTTGAGGTAAAACGTTGGGAGGCAACACTATAAGCCAATATCTTTCTCTGTGTCCAATTAAAACTCCATAACCATAAGTATTGCGTGAGTGTTAACAATTATGAAAGACTAAATGATAGTTGAGTATGTGGACTTGCTGAAAAGCTCTTACGTTGATTCTTTCCTATGTTATGGTAAATTATGCTTGCTTCAATGACTGAGATTATAGTTTGTTAGTTCTCAATGAAGTTTCTGAATCATACTTGACATTGTGAATAGATTGTTACTTGAGCATAAGAAATCATATATATATATATATATATATATATATATATATATATGTTGCTGTTATAAGAATGATCATGATGCCCTCATG
>NC_057801.1:803735800-803739393 GCF_018294505.1 Triticum aestivum | reverse complement strand
ATCAACACCTCTATCTCTAAACATGTGGACATGTTCTTCGATATCGGCTTCCGCTTGAGAACAAGCGAGGTCTAAGCTTGGGGGAGTTGATACGTCCATTTTGCAGCATGCTTTTATATCGATATTTATTGCATTATGGGTTGTTATTTCACGTTATGTCACAATACTTATGGCTATTCTCTCTAATTTTACAAGGTTTAACATGAAGAGGGAGAATGCCGGTAGCTGGGATTCTGGGCTGGAAAATGAGCATATATTGGAGACTTATTCTGCACAGCTCCAGAAGTCCTGAAACTCCACGAAAGTCATTCTTGGAATTAATGATAATTATTCAGCGGAAAAAATACCTGAGGGGGGCCACCCACCGTCCACGAGGGTGGGGGGCGCGCCCACCCTTACAGGGCACACCCCCTGCCTCGTGGGCCACCTGGTAGCCCTCTGGTTCCCATCTTCTGCTATATGAAGTATTTTACCTTAAAAAAATCATAAGAAAGTTTTCGGGACGAAACTCCACCGCCATGAGGCGGAACTTTGGCGGAACCAATCTAGGGCTCCGGCGGAGCTGTTCTGCCGGGAAAACTTCCCTCCGAGAGGGGGAAATCATCACCGTCGTCATCACCAACGATCCTCTCATCGGGAGGGGGTCAATATCCATCAACATCTTCACCAGCACCATCTCCTCTCAAACCCTAGTTCATCTCTTGTATCCAATCTTTGTACCAAAACATCAGATTGGTACCGGTGAGTTGCTAGTAGTGTTGATTCCTCCTTGTAGTTGATGCTAGTTGGTTTATTTGGTGGAAGATCATATGTTCAGATCATTAATGCATATTAATACCCCTCTGATTATGAACATTAATATGCTTTGTGAGTAGTTACGTTTGTTCCTGAGGACATGGGTGAAGTCTTGCTATTAGTAGTCATGTGAATTTGGTATTCGTTCGATATTTTGATGAGATGTATGTTGTCTCTCCTCTAGTGGTGTTATGTGAACGTCGACTACATGACACTTCACCATTATTTGGGCTAGAGGAAGGTATTGGGAAGTTATAAGTAGATGATGGGTTGCTAGAGTGACAGAAGTTTAAACCCTAGTTTATAAGTTGCTTCGTAAGGGGCTGATTTGGATCCATATATTTCATGCTATTGTTAGGTTTACCTTAATACTTCTTTTGTAGTTGCGGATGCTTGCAATAGGGGTTAATCATAAGTAGGATGCTTGTCCAAGAAAGAGCAGTACCCAAGCATCGGTCCACCCACATATCAAATTATGAAAGTAACGAACACGAATCATATGAGCGTGATGAAAACTAGCTTGACGATAATTCCCATGTGTCCTCGGGAGCGCTTTTCTCATTATAAGAATTTGTCCAGGCTTATCCTTTGTTACAAAAAGGATTGGGCCACCTTGCTGCACCTTATTTACTTTCATTGCTTGTTACCCATTACGAATTATCCTATCACAAAACTATCTGTTACCTACAATTTCAGTGCTTGTAGAGAATACCTTACTGAAAACCGTTTGTCATTTCCTTCTGCTCCTCGTTGGGTTAGACACTCTTACTTATCGAAAGGACTAGGATAGATCCCCTATACTTGTGGGTCATCAGCGGTCTGATCGCGAGCCATGATGATGTTGAGGATGTCGTCGCTGATGGAGCCGTAGAGCCACGAGCGGACGATGTAGTCGAGGCGAGACCACTCGGCTATGCACTCGCCGGCCGGCGTGTCGGTGGAGATGTGGCCGGTGAGCTCGCACTTGCCAAGGAGAACACCCATCAGCATGCGCCACTTCGAGTAGTTGGAGGCCTGGAGGTCAAGGACGATCACTACAAGGAATTTGTCAACTTGTGACCCTCACTATTGGTCCCTGAAAGGTCATAGTTTTTCATTTGCAACTTTTTTGTGACCAAAAACAGAAGGTCAAAAGCCGGCGGTCGTAAACTGAAATTAGTGACCTTCTTTGTGATATGTAAAAGGTTGTTGGTTCTTTGACCAAATTTTTGGTCACTAGCAACCTCCCCAGGCCACGTAGGCATCCAGCGTGGCAAGCTGATGTGGCACAAGATTCAGCCCGGTCCAATTCGGTTTTCTACATGGGCGAAGCCCATTAATTCATCCCATTTATAATTTTTTTCCCTGCTAATTTTAGTGAACTACATGGGCCAAGCCCTACAACTCGGCCTTTTTATTTTCTGGGCCATGGCCTTTTTGCACCAACAGTTTTAGTTTTCTTTCTTTATAAAATGGGTCCATTAGTCAAACAGGTCCCACTTGTCAGGTTCTAATAAGTGGGTCCCAGCTATTAGGCTTAGATTCTTCATATGTCAATTTGACATCAAATTTGAATTTGATAAAAAAATAACCAGATTTTAAATAGGCAAGCAGAAAACACACATAATAATTTAACCAGTATTTAAATAGGCTAGATTCAGTACAAGCTCTACAAATGACACGTAATACAAGCTCTAACATATACAGTGCTTTGCAATCTCTACAAATGCAAAGCTCTACAGTACTTTACAAGCTCTACAATACTTTACAAGCTCTCCAAGTAATGTTACAAGCTCTACAAGTGTTTTCTTCTTCAGCATGGAGCTCCTTCAATAGAGATCAAATGCCGGACTCACTGGACGGCCATAGTCAGGAGTGGGCTAACAGAACAACTGCATGCCTTCCATGATCACCCTGTTACATGAATCAGCTTAGAAGAATTAGAAAAACTGGAGCCAATATATTATGAACATTCCATTCAAAAAAAAGGAGTAAAGGAGTAAAGGACAATTCTTTATAGAATGATAAACACATTTAAGCTAGTACCAAGCTTTTTTAGCCGAGCTAGTTAAAATGAGATATTCATACAAGACAATAGAGACAATATGAATATGCATGGCACAAGTGCAGGTCCTGGTTAGGTCCTCGTGTGTGTATGCTTGATCATGGTCTGGAGATTACACGCATAGAGGAACAGAATCCTAAACAAAATAGTATCAAACAGCGGCGGGTGCTCAACCTATTTACCATACACAAGCAACACTTAAACCGTAGCATGTGCATATACTTGTGTCACATCAGGGGGTTAAGAATGTACTCAATATATTCTAATAGAAATGATTGGGAGCAGAGGGAGAGGGAGGTCGAGATGGACGTGCTACCTGTTGCTGTGGTGGTGCCTCTTGGTGGTTGTGCTTGAGCTCCTCCTGAAGCTGCTCACTAACCTGCAGGACAAACAAGACCATGGGTGAGCTGCAGCATAGGCATATACATTAAGTGAAGATAAGGAGAAGAACCTGGAAGAAGAGAGGTGCTCTGTCCTCCTCCGTCCATGTCCGTCCTCCTTCGTGCCGATGTCAAACAGCCTCCGTTCGTCGCTTGTGAGCACCATGCGCCTTGGTTGGCCATGGCGCCCTTGTCATCTGCTGCACGGATGAAACCAAAGCATCAATACAGCTACATTGGCACATAATACAGACATGCACTACTAGGGAAAAGCCTATACACAGAATCTTACCAGCAGCGCTCCTCAAAATACCACGCTACTGCTATTTAGCAGCAGCGCGTTTCACCAAAACCCGCTGCTGAAAGGAAAATAG
>NC_057801.1:803732016-803735586 GCF_018294505.1 Triticum aestivum | reverse complement strand
CAGTAGCGCTTTGTACGGAACAGCGCTACTGCTATATAGAAGTTAGCAGCAGCGCGCTTCTAGGAAAACCGCTACTGCTAAGATCAGCCCACAAGTTTAGTCCCACCTCGCTCCGTGAACAGGGTGTTTACCACCTTAAATTTGTTATTTCTGAAACTACCACAAACAGTTGGTCTTCACTGAACTCTATGTGTAAAATTTGTGGCCGCAATATGAGTCATCTCCGGTTCCTACCGGAGGGGACTCATATTGACAATTCAGATTGTACACAAAAAGATCATTGATGGCCAATGTATTTATGCATTGATTTATATTTTGTATAGTTACACTTAGCAGTAGCGGTTTATACGCAAAGCGCTACTGCTATTCAGATTAGCTGTAGCGTGTTTTGGCAAACGCGCTACAACTATCCCTACCTTATCCCCACGCGCACGACCGGCCCTCACTCACACTGATCTCACTCTCGCCCGCGTGCCGATAACCGTCGTCGTGCGTCGCCGCCACCGCCGCCGCCTTCGTCCGTCCACCGCCGAGGTACTCCCCTCCTTCCTCCCTCCTTCCTCCTCCTCCCTCCTCCCTCCGCCTGCGGCCGCCCCTCCGTCCTCCGCCGCCGCCCTCCTCCCTCCGCCTGCGGCCGCCCCTCCTCCCTCCTCCGCTGGCAGCACTCCTCCCACTACAGGAATCAGCTACTTTGCCATCAGCCACGGCGGATGGCAAAGGCATGGATGGCGGACGGCAAAGGTCTTTGTCGTCCGCCGCGGACGGCAAAAGTGGACGGCAATGTACGGGACGACAAAGAGCTACATTGCCGTCCGCTTCGGGCGGCTGACGGCAAAGGGTCCTTTGCCATCAGCTGCCAACGGCAAAGAATACTGACGGCAATAATTGCGTTGTTACTCCGTTAGGTGGTTAACGGCAAGCCTTTGCCGTCGGCCGCTGATGGCAAACATCGGAAGGCCTTTGCCATCCGTCGTTGTAGGCAAAGTTTTTTTTCTCTTTGTCGTCAGCCACTGTTGGCAAACTGACCAAATAGGTCAGCCTCCCAGGAAGAACAGTTGCCTGCCGCGTGGCCTCTTTGCCGTTCGCTGCTGATGGCAAAGAGACCTTTGCCGTCGGTGGCTGACGGCAAAGAGCCTGCATATTGGCTCTTTTTCTGTTTTTTTTAAATCCAACAATTTTCACAGCAAATATATATGACATATATAGATATATTTCACAGAGCTATTTAACAGCACATAAGTTTCATCGTACATACATATATAGTTCCATCCACTCATACATAGCAAGTTCCATCAAGATAGCAAAGTTGCACATACATATTACAATGCAAAGTTTCATCAAGATAGCAAGTTCCATCGTAGCAAGCTAGAAGAATACTAGAAGAGAATGAAATAAAAAAACAAGCACTCCATCATAGCAAGCTAGCTTCCGAGAAGTGAATGAAATCTGCAAAATGGCAAATAATAAAGTTAGGAAAAGGTGACTAGAAGAAGAAGACTAGAAGAAGAAGCACGCTATCATTTGTGAGGTAACTTAGGTGAAATGGATCGTTTATGAGCTAACTTAGGTAAAATGCATCATTTTAGAGCTAATGTAGGTAAAATGGATCGTTTATGAGCTAACTAAGCTAATTATGCCATTTTTTACATAAGTAAGGTAAGTACATGTCATTATTGAGCAAACCTAGTTAACTAAGCATATTATAACTAACTTAGGTCATTTTGGAGGAAACAAAGCTAAGTATAGATCGTTTTAGAGCTAACTTAGGTAAAATGGCTGGTTTTGGAGGTCAGTAAGCTTATTAAGTCATTTTGCAGGAAAAGAAGCTAACTCTAGGTCATTAAGGTAAGCATATTGGTTGAAATAAAGCTAAGTCTAGGTCTTTATGAATTTGGTAAGCAAAAAACTAGAGAAACTTACCTTGATGATGGAGGTGTGGGAGCGGGCTGGCTCAGGCCAGTAGCTGGAGAAGGATCGTGTGATGCTTGTGTGGAGTAACGCTGCACCAAAGATCATTTCCAATGTTTCGTTAGCATGATGACACTCAAAGTTAAGACTAGCAAGTAACGTCCATTCAAATTAAACTCACCGTGGTCTCAGGAGCAATCTCTGGATTAATGGCTATGGAGCCACGGGACCTCCCGCCACTAGATATCATCACCTACTCTGGATTGTAGGGGATCTGGCTCGGGTTAAACTCCTCCCCTTTCCTCGCCTTCCCCTTGACTTGCTTGTAAGAGGCAGTGTGGGCCATGGCATACAGGTCGTACCCCTCTGGCACCTTATCCGTCTTATTGTAGCATGCCTGAAAGAGAGAAACAAAGTAAATTAGTAATTAAAGGGCTCAAGCTAGCATGATGAATGAATTGCGTTAATAATGAAGCAAACCACATTACCCAATTCCGCCCGTACTGATATAAGCTGGAGCTACCTTGATGGTGTGGCACACCTTCAATTTGGGCACATTTGTCCTTGGCCTCAGTCGGCTCCCCTTCCATCTTTCAACACCTGCCATGACAAAGAGTAAACGAAATTAGTACAACATAAAAAAATACCGACATGAATAATAATATGTATATCACTTAAGTGTATCATCATCAAGTACAACAACAAGAAATTGAATACCTGACACTACTAATAATCTCGACCAGTATCATCAATAAATGCATAATCATCATCATCACTATAATCAATGACGGGCTCATAGGGTTCAGTGGCATCAACATGTGGAAGGCCACCTTTACGTAATCGGTCAAGCATTGAGAGGTCGTCCGCAGCAGTAACCTCTTCTTGTTCCGGCTCTTCTTGTTCCTCCTCTGGGGTGATGTGGGATTCACTGTCGCTGTCTACTTCAATGTTTTGGGGTGAAGTATACCGGTTCTTGAAACGCTTTTTGGAAAGACGTGTCTCTTGGAAGAATTCTCCTTCATATGTGTCTGGGTTAATGTGAGGTTCATAATCCTCTTCCTTTGGGGGAGATAGTATAGCACGTGGCGGCACTTCATAAACGACATCCCAACCTTTCAGATTTGGATTAGTTTGGCAGGCCCAGGGTAGATAGAATACTTGGGTCGCCTGTTGAGCCATAATATAGACATCAGGAACATCTAAATGGGTGCTTTGGTTGATTTCAACTAGCCCTATATGTTCATGAGTCCTTCTAGTCTCCTTCGGCTGAAACCAATAACATTTGAAGACTACGACATTCGGTGGGTTTTCACCACAGAATAGAAGTTCATAAATTGCTTCAACTATCCCATAATACTCACCCACGAACGAAGGGGCAGAGCTCGTCAAACGCACGGCGAGGTCGTCTAACACCAAACCTCGCAGCGATGAAACAACTGCACATTTAAATCAACCCGATCAACACAATTATATATGATGTTTTTCATAACAAAATCTAAAAATATATGACCTAACTAATAATTCACAAATATATAACCCCGTCGGCCTCTGGAAGGCCAAAGAGCACCTTTTCGGGAGGTTTAGGGGGTCGGGGTGTCATGTCGGTGTCGGGATGCTGTTTCGGGGTCAGGGTGTCGTGTCGGGGTCGGGGTGTCGGGGTGT